>NW_027480562.1:300000-600000 GCF_051401765.1 Calliopsis andreniformis
AGGATTGACGATTGAAGATTGAGTATTGAAGATTGAAGATTGAGGATTGAGTATTGAGGATTGAAGACTGAGGATTGGGTATTGAGGATTGAAGAATGAGGATTGAGGATTGAGGATTGAGGATTGAGGATTGAGGATTGAGGATTGAAGATTGAGGATTGGGTATTGAGGATTGAAGAATGAGGATTGAGGATTGAGGATTGAGTATTGAGGAATGAAGATTGAGGATTGAGGATTGAGGATTGTGGATTGAGGATTGAAGGTTGAGGATTGGGGACTGAGTGTTGAGGGTTGAGTGATGAGAATTCATGTTTGTGGAAAGAGATCTGAAGATTGCATGTTGAGTATTGAGTATTCAAAGGTGTGAATTGATGATATTCTATTGAGGATTGAGGTTTGACAACTGATTGTTGAGGTCTGAGGTCTGAAGACTGAGGATTCAGGATTGAGGATTCAGGATTGAGGTTTGAGGACTGAGGATTGAGGATTGAGGATTGAGGATTGAGGATAGAGGACTGAGGGTTGAAGATTGAGGATTGAGGATTGAGGATGAGGGCTGAGGGTTGAGGATTGAGGTTTGAGGACTGATGTCTGAGGATCGAGGATTGAGAATTGAGGATTGATGGTTGAGGATTGAGGATTGAGGATTGAAGATTGACTATTGAGGATTGAAGACTGACGACAGAGGATTGCGGATTGAGGATTGAGGATTGAGGATTGAGGATTGTAGATTGAGGATTGAAGATTGAGGATTGAGGATTGAGGATTGAGGATTGGGGAATGAAGTTTTAGGACGAGGGCTCAGGATTGAGGATTGAGAATTGAGGATGAGGGCTGAGGGTTGAGGATTGAGGTTTGAGGACTGACGACTGAGGATCGAGTGTTGAGAATTGAGGATTGAGGATTGAGGATTGAAGATTGAGTATTGAGGATTGAAGACTGACGACAGAGGATTGAGGATTGAGGATTGAGGATTGAGGATTGAGGATTGAGGATTGAAGATTGAGTATTGAGGATTGAGTGAAGACAGACGACAGAGGATTGAGGATTGAGGATTGAGGATTGAGGATTGAGGATTGAGGATTGAAGATTGAGTATTGAGGATTGAGGATTGAGGATTGAGGATTGAGGATTGAGGATTGAGGATTGGGTATTGAGGATTGAAGTTTGAGGATGAGGGCTGAGGGTTGAGGATTGAGGTTTGAGGACTGAGGGCTGAGGTTTGATGATTGAGAATTGAGGATTGAGGATTGAGGGTTGAAGATTGAGGCTTGAGTATTGAGGATTGAAGATTGAGGATTGAGGATTGAGGATTGAGGATTGAGGGTTGAGGATTGAGGATTGAGGATTGAGGATTGAACATTGAGGGTTGAGGATTGAGGATTGAGGATTGAGGATTGAGGATTGAAAATTGAAGATTGAATATTTCTGATTGAAGATTGAGGATTGAGGATTGAGGGTTGTGGATTGAGGACGAGGACTGAGGGCTGAGTATTGATGTTTGAGGTCTGAGGATTGAGGATTGAGGATTGAGAATTGAGGATTGAGGATTGAGGATTGAAGATTGATGATTGGGTATTGAGGATTGAAGAATGAGGATTGAGGATTGAGGATTGAGGATTGAGGATTGAGGATTGAGTATTGAGGATTGAGGATTGATGATTGAGGATTGAATATTGAGGATTGGGGACTGAGTGTTGAGGGTTGAGTGATGAGAATTGATGTTTGTGGATAGAGATTTGAAGATTGCAGGTTGAGTATTGAGTATTGAAAGGTGTGAATTGATGATATTCTATTGAGGAATGAGGATTGACAACTGATTGTTGATGTCTGAGGTCTGAAGATTGAGGATTCAGGATTGAGGATTCAGGATTGAGGTTTGAGGGCTGAGGATTGAGGATTGAGGATTGAGGATTGAGGATTGAGGAGTGAGGGTTGAAGATTGAGGATTGAGGATTGAGGGTGAGGGCTGAGGGTTGAGGATTGAGGTTTGAGGACTGAGGTCTGAGGATCGAGGATTGAGAATTGAGGATTGATGGTTGAGGATTGAGGATTGAGGATTGAAGATTGACTATTGAGGATTGAAGACTGACGACAGAGGATTGAGGATTGAGGATTGAGGATTGTAGATTGAGGATTGAAGATTGAGGATTGAGGATTGAGGATTGAGGATTGAGGAATGAAGTTTGAGGATGAGGGCTGAGGATTGAGGATTGAGAATTGAGGATGAGGGCTGAGGGTTGATGATTGAGGTTTGAGGACTGACGACTGAGGATCGAGGGTTGAGAATTGAGGATTGAGGATTGAGGATTGAAGATTGAGTATTGAGGATTGAAGACTGACGACAGAGGATTGAGGATTGAGGATCGAGGATTGAGGATTGAAGATTGAGTATTGAGGATTGAGGATTGAGGATTGAGGATTGAGGTTTGAGGACTGAGGATTGAAGATTGATGATTGAGGATTGAGGATGAGGGCTGAGGGTTGACGATTGACGTTTGAGGACTGACAACTGAGGATCGAGGGTTGAGAATTGAGGATTGAGGATTGAGGATTGAAGATTGAGTATTGAGGATTGAAGACTGACGACAGAGGATTGAGGATTGAGGATTGAGGATTGAGGATTGAGGATTGAGGATTGAAGATTGAGTATTGAGGATTGAGGATTGAGGATTGAGGATTGAGGATTGAGGATTGAGGATTGGGTATTGAGGATTGAAGTTTGAGGATGAGGGCTGAGGGTTGAGGATTGAGGTTTGAGGACTGAGGGCTGAGGTTTGAGGATTGAGAATTGAGGATTGAGGATTGATGGTTGAAGATTGAGGCTTGAGTATTGAGGATTGAAGATTGAGGATTGAGGATTGAGGATTGGGGATTGAGGATTGACGATGAGGTCTGAGGGTTGAGGATTGAGGTTTGATGGCTGAGGACTGAGGATTGAGGATTGAGAAATGAGGATTGAGGATTGAGGATTGAAGATTGAGGATTGGGTATTGAGGATTGAGGAATGAGGATTGAGGATTGAGGATTGAGTATTGAGGAACGAAGATTGAGGATTGAGGATTGAGGATTGAGGATTGAAGATTGAGTATTGAGGATTGACGATTGGGGATTGAGGATTGAGGATTGAGCATTGAGGACTGAGTGTTGAGGGTTGAGTGATGAGAATTGATGATTGTGGGTAGAGGTTTGAAGATTGCAGATTGAGTAGTTAGTATTGAAGACTGTGAATTGAGGATATTCTATTGAGGATTTAGGATTGACAACTTATTGTTGATGACTGAGGTCTGAAGATTGAGGATTCAGAAATGAGGATTCAGAATTGAGGATTCAGAACTGAGGTTTGAGGACAGAGGAATGAGGATTGAGGATTGAGGATTGAGGATTGAGGATCGAGGATTGAAGACTGAGGATTGAGGTTTGAGGATGAGAGCTGAGGTTTGAGGATTGAGGTTAGAGGACTGAGGACTGAGGATCAAGGATTGAGAATTGAGGATTGAGGATTGTGGATTGAAGATTGTGGACTGGGTATAGAGGATTGAAGAATGAGGATTGAGGATTGAGGATTGAGGATTGAAGATTGAGGATTGGGTATTGAGGATTGAAGAATGAGGATTGAGGATTGAGGATCGAGGATTGAAGACTGAGGATTGAGGTTTGAGGATGAGGGCTGAGGGTTGAGGATTGAGGTTTGAGGACTGAGGACTGAGTATCAAGGATTGAGAATTGAGGATTGAGGATTGTGGATTGAAGATTGAGGACTGGGTATAGAGGATTGAAGAATGAGGATTGAGAATTGAGGATTGAGGATTGAGGATTGAGGATTGAGGATTGAAGATTGAGTATTGAGGATTGAGTGAAGACAGACGACAGAGGATTGAGGATTGAGGATTGAGGATTGAGGATTGAGGATTGAGGATTGAAGATTGAGCATTGAGGATTGAGGATTGAGGATTGAGGATTGAGGATTGAGGATTGAGGATTGGGTATTGAGGATTGAAGTTTGAGGATGAGGGCTGAGGGTTGAGGATTGAGGTTTGAGGACTGAGGGCTGAGGTTTGATGATTGAGATTTGAGGATTGAGGATTGAGGGTTGAAGATTAAGGCTTGAGTATTGAGGATTGAAGATTGAGGATTGAGGATTGAGGATTGAGGATTGAGGGTTGAGGATTGAGGATTGAGGTTTGAGGATTGAACATTGAGGGTTGAGGACTGAGGATTGAGGATTGAGGATTGAGGACTGAAAATTGAAGATTGAATATTTCTGATTGAAGATTGAGGATTGAGGATTGAGGGTTGTGGATTGAGGACGAGGACTGAGGGCTGAGTATTGATGTTTGAGGTCTGAGGATTGAGGATTGAGGATTGAGAATTGAGGATTGAGGATTGAGGATTGAAGATTGATGATTGGGTATTGAGGATTGAAGAATGAGGATTGAGGATTGAGGATTGAGGATTGAGGATTGAGGATTGAGTATTGAGGATTGAGGATTGATGATTGAGGATTGAAGATTGAGGATTGGGGACTGAGTGTTGAGGGTTGAGTGATGAGAATTGATGTTTGTGGATAGAGATTTGAAGATTGCAGGTTGAGTATTGAGTATTGAAAGGTGTGAATTGATGATATTCTATTGAGGAATGAGGATTGACAACTGATTGTTGATGTCTGAGGTCTGAAGATTGAGGATTGAGGATTGAGGATTGAGGATTGAGGATTGAGGATTGAGGATTGAACATTGAGGATTGAGGATTGAGGATTGAGGATTGAGGATTGAGGATTGAGGAATGAACATTGAGGATTGAGGATTGAGGATTGAGGATTGAGGATTGAGGATTGAAGAATGAAGATTGAATATTGCTGATTGAAGATTGAGGATTGAGGATTGAGGGTTGTGGATTGAGGACGAGGACTGAGGGCTGAGTTTTGATGTTTGAGGTCTGAGGATTGAGGATTGAGGATTGAGAATTGAGGATTGAGGATTGAGGATTGAAGATTGATGATTGGGTATTGAGGATTGAAGAATGAGGATTGAGGATTCAGGATTGAGTATTGAGGATTGAAGAAAGTGTATTGAGGATTGAAGATTGAGGATTGGGGATTGAGGATTGAGGATTGAGGATTGAAGATTGAGGATGAGGGCTGAGGGTTGAGGATTGAGGTTTGAGGACTGAGGGCTGAGGATTGAGGACTGAGAATTGAGGATTGAGGATTGAGGATTGTGAATGAGGGCTCAGGTTTGAGGATTCAGTTTTGAGTATAGAATCCTGAGAATTCAGGATATTCTATTGAGTATTGAGAATTGAGTATTGATGGTTGAGTATTGGGGATTGAGGATTGAAGGATTGAGGATTGAGTATTGAAGACTGAGGATTGAGAATTGAGGATGAGGGCTGAGCGTTGAGGATTGAGATTTGAGGACTGAGGACTGAGGATCGAGGATTGAGAATTGAGGATTGAGGATTGAGGATTGAAGCTTGAGGATTGGGTATAGAGGATTGAAGAATGAGGATTGAGGATTGAGGATTGAGGATTGAGGGTTGAGGATTGAAGATTGAGGATTGAGGATTCAAGATTGAGGATTGAGTATTGAGGATTGAACATTGAGGATTGAGGATTGAGGATTGAGGATTGAGGATTGAGGCTTGAGGATTGAAGATTGAATATTGATGATTGAACATTGAGGATTGAGGATTGAGGGTTGTGGATTGAGGACGAGGACTGAGGGCTGAGTATTGATGTTTGAGGTCTGAGGATTGAGGATTGAGGTTTGAGAATTGAGGATAGAGGATTGAGGATTGAAGATTGAGGATTGGGTATTGAAGATTGAAGAATGAGGATTGAGGATTGAGAATCGAAGATTGAGTATTGGGGATTAAAAATTGAGAATTGAGGATTGAGGATTGATGATTGAGGATTGAAGATTGAGGATTGGGGACTGAGTCTTGAGGGTTGAGTGATGAGAATTGATGTTTGTGTATAGAGACTTGAAGATTGCAGGTTGAGTTTTGAGTATTGAAAGGTGTGAATTGATGATATTCTATTGAGGATTGAGGATTGACAACTGATTGTTGATGTCTGAGGTCTGAAGATTGAGGATTCAGGATTGAGGATTTAGGATTGAGGTTTGAGGACTGAGGATTGAGGATTGAGTATTGAGGATTGAGGATGGAGGACTGAGGATTGAAGATTGAGGATTGAGGATTGAGGATTGAGGATGAGGGCTGAGGGTTGAGGATTGAGGTTTGAGGACTGAAGACTGAGGATCGAGGATTGAGAATAGAGGATTGAGGATTGAAGATTGAATATTGATGATTGAAGATTGAGGATTGAGGATTGAGGGTTGTGGATTGAGGACGAGGACTGAGGGCTGAGTATTGATGTTTGAGGTCTGTGGATTGAGGATTGAGGATTGAGAATTGAGGATTGAGGATTGAGGACTGAAGATTGAGGATTGGGGACTGAGTGTTGAGGGTTGAGTGATGAGAACTGATGTTTGTGGATAGAGATTTGAAGATTGCAGGTTGAGTATTGAGTATTGAAATGTGTGAATTGATGATATTCTATTGAGGATTGAGGTTTGACAACAGATTGTTGAGGTCTGAGGTCTGAAGATTGAGGATTCAGGATTGAGGATTCAGGATTGAGGTTTGAGGACTGAGGATTGAGGATTGAGGATTGAGGATTGAGGATTGAGGGCTGAGGATTGAAGATTGAGGATTGAGGATTGAGGATGAGGGCTGAGGGTTGAGGCTTGAGGTTTGATGACTGAGGACTGATGATCGAGGATTGAGAATTGATGATTGAGCATTGAGGATTGAGGATTGAGGATTGAAGATTGAGGACTGGGTATAGAGGATTGAAGAATGAGGATTGGGGATTGATGATTGAGGATTGAGGATTGAGGATTGTGGATTGTGGAGTGAAGATTGAGGACTGGGTATAGAGGATTGAAGAATGAGGATTGAGAATTGAGTACTGAGGATTGAGGATTGAGGATTGAGGATTGAAGATTGAGTATTGAGGATTGAAGACTGACGATTGAGGATTGAGGATTGAGGATTGAGGATTGAGGATTGAGGATTGAAGATTGAGTATTGAGGATTGAAGATTGAGGATTGAGGATAGAGGATGAGGGCTGAGGATTGAGGATTGAGGTTTGAGGACTGAGGACTGAGGATCGAGGTTTGAGAATTGAGGATTGAGGATTGAGGATTGAGGATTGAGGATTGAAGATTGTGTATTGAGGATTGAAGACTGACGATTGAGGATTGAGGATTGAGGATTGAGGATTGAGGATTGAGGATTGAAGATTGAGTATAGAGGATTCAAGATTGAGGATTGAGGATTGAGGATTGAGGAATCAAGTTTGAGGATGAGGGCTGATGGTTTAGGATTGAGGTTTGATGACTGAGGGCTGTGGATTGAGGATTGAGAATTGAGGATTGAGGATTGAGGATTGAAGATTGAGGCTTGAGTATTGAGGATTGAAGATTGAGGATTGAGGATTGAGGCTTGAGGATTGACGATTGAGTATTGGGGATTAAAGATTGAGAATTGAGGATTGAGGATTGATGATTGAAGATTGAAGATTGAGGATCGGGGTCTGAGTGTTGAGGGTTGAGTGATGAGAATTGATGTTTGTGGATAGAGATTTGAAGATTGCAGGTTGAGTATTGAGTATTGAAATGTGTGAATTGATGATATTCTATTGAGGATTGAGGTTTGACAACAGATTGTTGAGGTCTGAGGTCTGAAGATTGAGGATTCAGGATTGAGGATTCAGGATTGAGGTTTGAGGACTGAGGATTGAGGATTGAGCATTGAGGATTGAGGATTGAGGACTGAGGATTGAAGATTGGGGATTGAGGATTGAGGATGAGGTCTGAGGGTTGAGGCTTGAGGTTTGAGGACTGAGGACTGATGATCGAGGATTGAGAATTGAGGATTGAGCATTGAGGATTGAGGATTGAGGATTGAAGATTGAGGATTGAAGATTGAGGATTGGGGACTGAGTGTTGAGGGTTGAGTGATGAGAATTGATGTTTGTGGATAGAGATTTGAAGATTGCAGGTTGAGTATTGAGTATTGAAATGTGTGAATTGATGATATTCTATTGAGGATTGAGGTTTGACAACAGATTGTTGAGGTCTGAGGTCTGAAGATTGAGGATTCAGGATTGAGGATTCAGGATTGAGGTTTGAGGACTGAGGATTGAGGATTGAGCATTGAGGATTGAGGATTGAGGACTGAGGATTGAAGATTGGGGATTGAGGATTGAGGATGAGGTCTGAGGGTTGAGGCTTGAGGTTTGAGGACTGAGGACTGATGATCGAGGATTGAGAATTGAGGATTGAGCATTGAGGATTGAGGATTGAGGATTGAAGATTGAGTATTGCGGATTGAAGACTGACGATTGAGAATTGAGGATTGAGGATTGAGCATTGAGGACTGAGTGTTGAGGGTTGAGTGATGAGAATTGATGATTGTGGATAGAGGTTTGAAGATTGCAGATTGAGTATTGAGTATTGAAAACTGTGAATTGAGGATATTCTATTGAGGATTGAGGATTGACAACTGATTGTTGATGACTGAGGGCTGAAGATTGAGGATTCAGGAATGAGGATTCAGAATTGAGGATTCAGAATTGAGGTTTGAGGACTGAGTATTGACGATTGAAGATTGAGTATTGAAGATTGAAGATTGAGGATTGAGGATTGAGGATTGAAGATTGAGGATTGGGTATTGAGGATTGAAGAATGAGGATTGAGGATTGAGGATTGAGGATTGACGATTGAGGATTGAAGATTGAGGATTGGGTATTGAGGATTGAAGAATGAGCATTGAGGATTGAGGATTGAGTATTGAGGAATGAAGATTGAGGATTGAGGATTGAGGATTGAGGATTGAGGATTGAAGGTTGAGGATTGGGGACTGAGTGTTGAGGGTTGAGTGATGAGAATTCATGTTTGTGGATAGAGATCTGAAGATTGCATGTTGAGTATTGGGTATTCAAAGGTGTGAATTGATGATATTCTATTGAGGATTGAGGTTTGACAACTGATTGTTGAGGTCTGAGGTCTGAAGATTGAGGATTCAGGATTGAGGATTCAGGATTGAGGTTTGAGGACTGAGGATTGAGGATTGAGGATTGAGGATTGAGGATTGAGGATTGAGGATTGTAGATTGAGGATTGAAGATTGAGGATTGAGAATTGAGGATTGAGGATTGAGGAATGAAGTTTGAGGATGAGGGCTGAGGATTGAGGATTGAGAATTGAGGATGAGGGCTGAGGGTTGAGGATTGAGGTTTGAGGACTGACGACTGAGGATCGAGGGTTGAGAATTGAGGATTGAGGATTGAGGATTGAAGATTGAGTATTGAGGATTGAAGACTGACGACAGAGGATTGAGGATTGAGGATTGAGGATTGAGGATTGAGGATTGAGGATTGAAGATTGAGTACTGAGGATTGAGGATTGAGGAATGAGGATTGAGGATTGAGGACTGAGGATTGAAGATTGATGATTGAGGATTGAGGATGAGGGCTGAGGGTTGAGGATTGAGGTTTGAGGACTGACAACTGAGGATCGAGGGTTGAGAATTGAGGATTGAGGATTGAGGATTGAAGATTGAGTATTGAGGATTGAAGACTGACGACAGAGGATTGAGGATTGAGGATTGAGGATTGAGGATTGAGGATTGAGGATTGAGGATTGAAGATTGAGTATTGAGGATTGAGGATTGAGGATTGAGGATTGAGGATTGAGGATTGAGGATTGGGTATTGAGGATTGAAGTTTGAGGATGAGGGCTGAGGGTTGAGGATTGAGGTTTGAGGTCTGAGGGCTGAGGGCTGAGGTTTGAGGATTGAGAATTGAGGATTGAGGATTGAGGGTTGAAGATTGAGGCTTGAGTATTCAGGATTGAAGATTGAGGATTGAGGATTGAGGATTGAGGATTGAGGATTGAGGATTGAGGATTGAGGATTGAGGATTGAGGATTGAGGATTGAGGATTGAGGATTGAGGATTGAGGATTGAAGATTGAGGATTGGGTATTGAAGATTGAAGAATGAGGATTGAGGATTGAGAATCGAAGATTGAGTATTGGGGATTAAAAATTGAGAATTGAGGATTGAGGATTGATGATTGAGGATTGAAGATTGAGGATTGGGGACTGAGTCTTGAGGGTTGAGTGATGAGAATTGATGTTTGTGTATAGAGACTTGAAGATTGCAGGTTGAGTTTTGAGTATTGAAAGGTGTGAATTGATGATATTCTATTGAGGATTGAGGATTGACAACTGATTGTTGATGTCTGAGGTCTGAAGATTGAGGATTCAGGATTGAGGATTTAGGATTGAGGTTTGAGGACTGAGGATTGAGGATTGAGTATTGAGGATTGAGGATGGAGGACTGAGGATTGAAGATTGAGGATTGAGGATTGAGGATTGAGGATGAGGGCTGAGGGTTGAGGATTGAGGTTTGAGGACTGAAGACTGAGGATCGAGGATTGAGAATAGAGGATTGAGGATTGAAGATTGAATATTGATGATTGAAGATTGAGGATTGAGGATTGAGGGTTGTGGATTGAGGACGAGGACTGAGGGCTGAGTATTGATGTTTGAGGTCTGTGGATTGAGGATTGAGGATTGAGAATTGAGGATTGAGGATTGAGGACTGAAGATTGAGGATTGGGGACTGAGTGTTGAGGGTTGAGTGATGAGAACTGATGTTTGTGGATAGAGATTTGAAGATTGCAGGTTGAGTATTGAGTATTGAAATGTGTGAATTGATGATATTCTATTGAGGATTGAGGTTTGACAACAGATTGTTGAGGTCTGAGGTCTGAAGATTGAGGATTCAGGATTGAGGATTCAGGATTGAGGTTTGAGGACTGAGGATTGAGGATTGAGGATTGAGGATTGAGGATTGAGGGCTGAGGATTGAAGATTGAGGATTGAGGATTGAGGATGAGGGCTGAGGGTTGAGGCTTGAGGTTTGATGACTGAGGACTGATGATCGAGGATTGAGAATTGATGATTGAGCATTGAGGATTGAGGATTGAGGATTGAAGATTGAGGACTGGGTATAGAGGATTGAAGAATGAGGATTGGGGATTGATGATTGAGGATTGAGGATTGAGGATTGTGGATTGTGGAGTGAAGATTGAGGACTGGGTATAGAGGATTGAAGAATGAGGATTGAGAATTGAGTACTGAGGATTGAGGATTGAGGATTGAGGATTGAAGATTGAGTATTGAGGATTGAAGACTGACGATTGAGGATTGAGGATTGAGGATTGAGGATTGAGGATTGAGGATTGAAGATTGAGTATTGAGGATTGAAGATTGAGGATTGAGGATAGAGGATGAGGGCTGAGGATTGAGGATTGAGGTTTGAGGACTGAGGACTGAGGATCGAGGTTTGAGAATTGAGGATTGAGGATTGAGGATTGAGGATTGAGGATTGAAGATTGTGTATTGAGGATTGAAGACTGACGATTGAGGATTGAGGATTGAGGATTGAGGATTGAGGATTGAGGATTGAAGATTGAGTATAGAGGATTCAAGATTGAGGATTGAGGATTGAGGATTGAGGAATCAAGTTTGAGGATGAGGGCTGATGGTTTAGGATTGAGGTTTGATGACTGAGGGCTGTGGATTGAGGATTGAGAATTGAGGATTGAGGATTGAGGATTGAAGATTGAGGCTTGAGTATTGAGGATTGAAGATTGAGGATTGAGGATTGAGGCTTGAGGATTGACGATTGAGTATTGGGGATTAAAGATTGAGAATTGAGGATTGAGGATTGATGATTGAAGATTGAAGATTGAGGATCGGGGTCTGAGTGTTGAGGGTTGAGTGATGAGAATTGATGTTTGTGGATAGAGATTTGAAGATTGCAGGTTGAGTATTGAGTATTGAAATGTGTGAATTGATGATATTCTATTGAGGATTGAGGTTTGACAACAGATTGTTGAGGTCTGAGGTCTGAAGATTGAGGATTCAGGATTGAGGATTCAGGATTGAGGTTTGAGGACTGAGGATTGAGGATTGAGCATTGAGGATTGAGGATTGAGGACTGAGGATTGAAGATTGGGGATTGAGGATTGAGGATGAGGTCTGAGGGTTGAGGCTTGAGGTTTGAGGACTGAGGACTGATGATCGAGGATTGAGAATTGAGGATTGAGCATTGAGGATTGAGGATTGAGGATTGAAGATTGAGGATTGAAGATTGAGGATTGGGGACTGAGTGTTGAGGGTTGAGTGATGAGAATTGATGTTTGTGGATAGAGATTTGAAGATTGCAGGTTGAGTATTGAGTATTGAAATGTGTGAATTGATGATATTCTATTGAGGATTGAGGTTTGACAACAGATTGTTGAGGTCTGAGGTCTGAAGATTGAGGATTCAGGATTGAGGATTCAGGATTGAGGTTTGAGGACTGAGGATTGAGGATTGAGCATTGAGGATTGAGGATTGAGGACTGAGGATTGAAGATTGGGGATTGAGGATTGAGGATGAGGTCTGAGGGTTGAGGCTTGAGGTTTGAGGACTGAGGACTGATGATCGAGGATTGAGAATTGAGGATTGAGCATTGAGGATTGAGGATTGAGGATTGAAGATTGAGTATTGCGGATTGAAGACTGACGATTGAGAATTGAGGATTGAGGATTGAGCATTGAGGACTGAGTGTTGAGGGTTGAGTGATGAGAATTGATGATTGTGGATAGAGGTTTGAAGATTGCAGATTGAGTATTGAGTATTGAAAACTGTGAATTGAGGATATTCTATTGAGGATTGAGGATTGACAACTGATTGTTGATGACTGAGGGCTGAAGATTGAGGATTCAGGAATGAGGATTCAGAATTGAGGATTCAGAATTGAGGTTTGAGGACTGAGTATTGACGATTGAAGATTGAGTATTGAAGATTGAAGATTGAGGATTGAGGATTGAGGATTGAAGATTGAGGATTGGGTATTGAGGATTGAAGAATGAGGATTGAGGATTGAGGATTGAGGATTGACGATTGAGGATTGAAGATTGAGGATTGGGTATTGAGGATTGAAGAATGAGCATTGAGGATTGAGGATTGAGTATTGAGGAATGAAGATTGAGGATTGAGGATTGAGGATTGAGGATTGAGGATTGAAGGTTGAGGATTGGGGACTGAGTGTTGAGGGTTGAGTGATGAGAATTCATGTTTGTGGATAGAGATCTGAAGATTGCATGTTGAGTATTGGGTATTCAAAGGTGTGAATTGATGATATTCTATTGAGGATTGAGGTTTGACAACTGATTGTTGAGGTCTGAGGTCTGAAGATTGAGGATTCAGGATTGAGGATTCAGGATTGAGGTTTGAGGACTGAGGATTGAGGATTGAGGATTGAGGATTGAGGATTGAGGATTGAGGATTGTAGATTGAGGATTGAAGATTGAGGATTGAGAATTGAGGATTGAGGATTGAGGAATGAAGTTTGAGGATGAGGGCTGAGGATTGAGGATTGAGAATTGAGGATGAGGGCTGAGGGTTGAGGATTGAGGTTTGAGGACTGACGACTGAGGATCGAGGGTTGAGAATTGAGGATTGAGGATTGAGGATTGAAGATTGAGTATTGAGGATTGAAGACTGACGACAGAGGATTGAGGATTGAGGATTGAGGATTGAGGATTGAGGATTGAGGATTGAAGATTGAGTACTGAGGATTGAGGATTGAGGAATGAGGATTGAGGATTGAGGACTGAGGATTGAAGATTGATGATTGAGGATTGAGGATGAGGGCTGAGGGTTGAGGATTGAGGTTTGAGGACTGACAACTGAGGATCGAGGGTTGAGAATTGAGGATTGAGGATTGAGGATTGAAGATTGAGTATTGAGGATTGAAGACTGACGACAGAGGATTGAGGATTGAGGATTGAGGATTGAGGATTGAGGATTGAGGATTGAGGATTGAAGATTGAGTATTGAGGATTGAGGATTGAGGATTGAGGATTGAGGATTGAGGATTGAGGATTGGGTATTGAGGATTGAAGTTTGAGGATGAGGGCTGAGGGTTGAGGATTGAGGTTTGAGGTCTGAGGGCTGAGGGCTGAGGTTTGAGGATTGAGAATTGAGGATTGAGGATTGAGGGTTGAAGATTGAGGCTTGAGTATTCAGGATTGAAGATTGAGGATTGAGGATTGAGGATTGAGGATTGAGGATTGAGGATTGAGGATTGAGGATTGAGGATTGAGGATTGAGGATTGAGGATTGAGGATTGAGGATTGAGGATTGAGGATTGAGGATTGAGGATTGAGGATTGAAGATTGAAGATTGAATATTTCTGATTGAAGATTGAGGATTGAGGATTGAGGATTGAGGGTTGTGGATTGAGGACGAGGACTGAGGGCTGAGTATTGATGTTTGAGGTCTGAGGATTGAGGATTGAGGATTGAGAATTGAGGATTGAGGATTGAGGATTGAAGATTGATGATTGGGTATTAAGGATTGAAGAATGAGGATTGAGGATTGAGGACTGAGGACTGAGGATTGAGGATTGAGTATTGAGGATTGAGGATTGATGATTGAGGATTGAAGATTGAGGATTGGGGACTGAGTGTTGAGGGTTGAGTGATGAGAATTGATGTTTGTGGATAGAGATTTGAAGATTGCAGGTTGAGTATTGAGTATTGAAAGGTGTGAATTGATGATATTCTATTGAGGATTGAGGTTTGACAACAGATTGTTGAGGTCTGAGGTCTGAAGGTTGAGGATTCAGGATTGAGGATTCAGGATTGAGGTTTGAGGACTGAGGATTCAGGATTGAGGATTGAGGATTGAGGATTGAGGACTGAGGATTGAAGATTGGGGATTGAGGATTGAGGATGAGGTCTGAGGGTTGAGGCTTGAGGTTTGAGGACTGAGGACTGATGATCGAGGATTGAGAATTGAGGATTGAGCATTGAGGATTGAGGATTGAGGATTGAAGATTGAGTATTGCGGATTGAAGACGGATGATTGAGAATTGAGGATTGAGGATTGAGCATTGAGGACTGAGTGTTGAGGGTTGTGTTATGAGAATTGATGATTGTGGATAGAGGTTTGAAGATTGCAGATTGAGTATTGAGTATTGAAAACTGTGAATTGAGGATATTCTATTGAGGATTGAGGATTGACAACTGATTGTTGATGACTGAGGGCTGAAGATTGAGGATTCAGGAATGAGGATTCAGAATTGAGGATTCAGAATTGAGGTTTGAGGACTGAGGATTGACGATTGAAGATTGAGTATTGAAGATTGAAGATTGAGGATTGAGGATTGAGGATTGAAGATTGAGGATTGGGTATTGAGGATTGAAGAATGAGGATTGAGGATTGAGGATTGAGGATTGAGGATTGAGGATTGAGGATTGAGGATTGAAGATTGAGGATTGGGTATTGAGGATTGAAGAATGAGGATTGAGGATTGAGGATTGAGTATTGAGGAATGAAGATTGAGGATTGAGGATTGAGGATTGAGGATTGAGGATTGAAGGTTGAGGATTGGGGACTGAGTGTTGAGTGTTGAGTGATGAGAATTCATGTTTGTGGATAGAGATCTGAAGATTGCATGTTGAGTATTGAGTATTCAAAGGTGTGAATTGATGATATTCTATTGAGGATTGAGGTTTGACAACTAATTGTTGATGTCTGAGGTCTGAAGATTGAGGATTCAGGATTGAGGTTTCAGGATTGAGGTTTGAGGGCTGAGGATTGAGGATTGAGGATTGAGGATTGAGGATTGAGGATTGAGGATTGAGTATTGAGGATTGAGGATTGATGATTGAGGATTGAAGATTGTGGATTGAGGATTGAGGATTGAGGATTGACGACGAGGTCTGAGGGTTGAGGATTGAGGTTTGATGACTGAGGACTGAGGACTGAGGATTTAGAATTGAGGATTGAGAATTGAGGATTGAGGATTGAGGATTGAAAATAGAGGATTGGGTATTGAGAATTGAGGAATGAGGATTGGGTATTGAGGATTGAACATTGAGGATTGAGGATTGAGGATTGAGGATTGAGGATTGAGGATTGAGGATCAAGGATTGAAGATTGAGTACCGAGGATTGAAGGTTGAGGATTGAGGATTGAGGATTGAGGATTGAGGATTGAGGGTTGTGGATTGAGGACGAGGACTGAGGGCTGAGTATTGATGTTTGAGGTCTGAGGATTGAGGATTGAGGATTGAGGACTGAAGATTGATGATTGGGTATTGAGGATTGAAGAATGAGGGTTGAGGATTGAGGTTTGAGGACTGACAACTGAGGATCGAGGGTTGAGAATTTAGGATTGAGGATTGAGGATTGAAGATTGAGTATTGAGGATTGAAGACTGACGACAGAGGATTGAAGATTGAGTATTGAGGATTGAGGATTGAGGATTGAGGATTCAGGATTGAGGATTGAGGATTGAGGATTGAAGGATGAGGATTGGGTATTGAGGATTGAAGGATGAGGATTGAGGATTGATGATTGAGGATTGAGGATCGAAGATTGAGTATTGAGGATTGAAGATTGACGATTGAGTATTGAGGGTTGAGGATTGAGGATTGAAAATTGAGGACTGAGTGTTGAGGGTTGAGTAATGGGAATTGTTGTTTGTGGATAGAGGTTTGAAGATTGCAGATTGAGTATTATGTATTGAAAAATGTGAATTGAGGATATTCTATTGAGGATTGTGGATTGACAACTGATTGTTGAGGACTGAGGGCCGAAGTTTGAGTATTCAGGATTGAGGATTCAGAATTGAGGTTTGAGGTCTGAGGATCGAGGATTGGAAGATTGAGTACTGAGGATTGAAGGTTAAGGGTTGAGGATTGAGGATTGAGGATTGAGGATGAGGGCTGAGGGTTGAGGATTGAGGTTTGAGGACTGAGGACTGAGGATTGAGGACTGATGATTGAGGATTGAGGATTGAGGATTGAGGATTGAGGATTGAAGATAGAGGATTGGGTATTGAACATTGAGGATTGAGGATTGAGGATTGAGGATTGAGGATTGAGGATTGAGGATTGAGGATTGAACATTGAGGATTGAGGATAGAGGATTGAGGATTGAGGATTGAGGATTGAAGATTGAAGATTGAATATTTCTGATTGAAGATTGAGAATTGAGGATTGAGGGTTGTGGATTGAGGACCAGGACTGAGGGCTGAGTATTGATGTTTGAGGTCTGAGGATTGAGGATTGAGGATTGAGAATTGAGGATTGAGAGTTGAGGATTGAAGATTGATGATTGGGTATTGAGGATTGAAGAATGAGGATTGAGGATTGAGGATTGAGGATTGAGGATTGAGGATTGAGTATTGAGGATTGAGGATTGATGATTGAGGATTGAAGATTGAGGATTGGGGACTGAGTGTTGAGGGTTGAGTGATGAGAATTGACGTTTGTGGATAGAGATTTGAAGATTGCAGGTTGAGTATTGAGTATTGAAAGGTGTGAATTGATGATATTCTATTGAGGATTGAGGATTGACAACTAATTGTTGATGTCTGAGGTCTGAAGATTGAGGATTCAGGATTGAGGTTTCAGGATTGAGGTTTGAGGGCTGAGGATTGAGGATTGAGGATTGAGGATTGAGGATTGAGGATTGAGGATTGAGTATTGAGGATTGAGGATTGATGATTGAGGATTGAAGATTGTGGATTGAGGATTGAGGATTGAGGATTGACGACGAGGTCTGAGGGTTGAGGATTGAGGTTTGATGACTGAGGACTGAGGACTGAGGATTTAGAATTGAGGATTGAGAATTGAGGATTGAGGATTGAGGATTGAAAATAGAGGATTGGGTATTGAGAATTGAGGAATGAGGATTGGGTATTGAGGATTGAACATTGAGGATTGAGGATTGAGGATTGAGGATTGAGGATTGAGGATTGAGGATCAAGGATTGAAGATTGAGTACCGAGGATTGAAGGTTGAGGATTGAGGATTGAGGATTGAGGATTGAGGATTGAGGGTTGTGGATTGAGGACGAGGACTGAGGGCTGAGTATTGATGTTTGAGGTCTGAGGATTGAGGATTGAGGATTGAGGACTGAAGATTGATGATTGGGTATTGAGGATTGAAGAATGAGGATTGAGGATTGAGGATTGAGGATTGAGGATTGAAGAAAGTGTATTGAGGATTGAAGATTGAGGATTGGGGTTTGAGGATTGAGGATTGAGGATTGAAGATTGAGGATGAGGGCTGAGGGCTGAGGATTGAGGTTTGAGGACTGAGGGCTGAGGATTGAGGACTGAGAATTGAGGATTGAGGATTGAGGATTGAGGATTGGGTACTGAGGATTGAAGAATGAGGATTGAGGATTGAGGATTGAGGATTGGGGATTGAAGATTGAGTATTGAGGATTGAAGGTTGGGGATTGAGGATTGAGGATTGAGGATTGACGATGAGGGCTGAGGGTTGAGGATTGAGGTTTGAGGACTGAGGCCTGAGGATTGAGTATTGAGAACTTAGGATTCAGGATTGAGGATTGAAGATTGAGGATTGGGTATTGAGGATTGAAGAATGAGGATTGAGGACTGAGGATTGAGGATTGAGGATTGAGGATTGAAGATTCAGGATTGGGTACTGAGGATTGAAGAATGAGGATTGAGGATTGAGGATTGAGGATTGGGGATTGAGGATTGAGCATTGAGGACTGAGTGTTGAGGGTTGAGTGATGAGAATCGATGATTGTGGGTAGAGGTTTGAAGATTGCAGATTGAGTATTTAGTATTGAAGACTGTGAATTGAGGATATTCTATTGAGGATTTAGGATTGACAACTGATTGTTGATGACTGAGGTCTGAAGATTGAGGATTCAGAAATGAGGATTCAGAATTGAGGATTCAGAACTGAGGTTTGAGGACAGAGGATTGAGGATTGAGGATTGAGGATTGAGGATTGAGGATCGAGGATTGAAGACTGAGGGTTGAGGTTTGAGGATGAGAGCTGAGGGTTGAGGATTGAGGTTAGAGGACTGAGGACTGAGGATCAAGGATTGAGAATTGAGGATTGAGGATTGTGGATTGAAGATTGAGGACTGGGTATAGAGGATTGAAGAATGAGGATTGAGGATTGAGGATTGAGGATTGAAGATTGAGGATTGGGTATTGAGGATTGAAGAATGAGGATTGAGGATTGAGGATCGAGGATTGAAGACTGAGGATTGAGGTTTGTGGATGAGGGCTGAGGGTTGAGGGTTGAGGTTTGAGGACTGAGGACTGAGGATCAAGGATTGAGAATTGAGGATTGAGGATTGTGGATTGAAGATTGAGGACTGGGTATAGAGGATTGAAGAATGAGGATTGAGAATTGAGGATTGAGGATTGAGGATTGAGGATTGAGGATTGTGGATTGAAGATTGTGGACTGGGTATAGAGGATTGAAGAATGAGGATTGAGAATTGAGGATTGAGGATTGAGGATTGAGGATTGAGGATTGAAGATTGAGTATTGAGGATTGAAGACTGACGATTGAGGATTGAGGATTGAGGATTGAGGATTGAGGATTGAGGATTGTAGATTGAGTATTGAGGATTGAAGATTGAGGATTGAGGATAGAGGATGAGGGCTGAGGATTGAGGATTGAGGTTTGAGGACTGAGGACTGAGGATCGAGGTTTGAGAATTGAGGATTGATGATTGAGGATTGAGGACTGAGGATTGAAGATTGAGTATTGAGGATTGAAGACTGTGAATTGAGGATATTCTATTGAGGATTGAGGATTGACAACTGATTGTTGATGACTGAGGGCTGAAGATTGAGGATTCAGGAATGAGGATTCAGAATTGAGGATTCAGAATTGAGGTTTGAGGACTGAGGATTGACGATTGAAGATTGAGTATTGAAGATTGAAGATTGAGGATTGAGTATTGAGGATTGAAGACTGAGGATTGGGTATTGAGGATTGAAGAATGAGGATTGAGGATTGAGGATTGAGGATTGAGGATTGAGGATTGAAGATTGAGGATTGGGTATTGAGGATTGAAGAATGAGGATTGAGTATTGAGGATTGAGTATTGAGGAATGAAGATTGAGGATTGAGGATTGAGGATTGAGGATTGAGGATTGAAGGTTGAGGATTGGGGACTGAGTGTTGAGGCTTGAGTGATGAGAATTCATGTTTGTGGAAAGAGATCTGAAGATTGCATGTTGAGTATTGAGTATTCAAAGGTGTGAATTGATGATATTCTATTGAAGATTGAGGTTTGACAACTGATTGTTGAGGTCTGAGGTCTGAAGACTGAGGATTCAGGATTGAGGATTCAGGATTGAGGTTTGAGGACTGAGGATTGAGGATTGAGGATTGAGGATTGAGGATTGAGGACTGAGGGTTGAAGATTGAGTATTGAGGATTGAGTGAAGACAGACGACAGAGGATTGAGGATTGAGGATTGAGGATTGAGGATTGAGGATTGAGGATTGAAGATTGAGTATTGAGGATTGAGGATTGAGGATTGAGGATTGAGGATTGAGGATTGAGGATTGGGTATTGAGGATTGAAGTTTGAGGATGAGGGCTGAGGGTTGAGGATTGAGGTTTGAGGACTGAGGGCTGAGGTTTGATGATTGAGAATTGAGGATTGAGGATTGAGGGTTGAAGATTGAGGCTTGAGTATTGAGGATTGAAGATTGAGGGATTGAGGATTGAGGATTGAGGATTGAGGGTTGAGAATTGAGGATTGAGGATTGAGGATTGAACATTGAGGGTTGAGGATTGAGGATTGAGGATTGAGGATTGAGGATTGAAAATTGAAGATTGAATATTTCTGATTGAAGATTGAGGATTGAGGATTGAGGGTTGTGGATTGAGGACGAGGACTGAGGGCTGAGTATTGATGTTTGAGGTCTGAGGATTGAGGATTGAGGATTGAGAATTGAGGATTGAGGATTGAGGATTGAAGATTGATGATTGGGTATTGAGGATTGAAGAATGAGGATTGAGGATTGAGGATTGAGGATTGAGGATTGAGGATTGAGTATTGAGGATGGAGGATTGATGATTGAGGATTGAAGATTGAGGATTGGGGACTGAGAGTTGAGGGTTGCGTGATGAGAATTGATGTTTGTGGATAGAGATTTGAAGATTGCAGGTTGAGTATTGAGTATTGAAAGGTGTGAATTGATGATATTCTATTGAGGAATGAGGATTGACAACTGATTGTTGATGTCTGAGGTCTGAAGATTGAGGATTCAGGATTGAGGATTCAGGATTGAGGTTTGAGGGTTGAGGATTGACGTTTGAGGACTGACAACTGAGGATCGAGGGTTGAGAATTGAGGATTGAGGATTGAGGATTGAAGATTGAGTATTGAGGATTGAAGACTGACGACAGAGGATTGAGGATTGAGGATTGAGGATTGAGGATTGAGGATTGAGGATTGAAGATTGAGTATTGAGGATTGAGGATTGAGGATTGAGGATTGAGGATTGAGGATTGAGGATTGGGTATTGAGGATTGAAGTTTGAGGATGAGGGCTGAGGGTTGAGGATTGAGGTTTGAGGACTGAGGGCTGAGGTTTGAGGATTGAGAATTGAGGATTGAGGATTGATGGTTGAAGATTGAGGCTTGAGTATTGAGGATTGAAGATTGAGGATTGAGGATTGAGGATTGGGGATTGAGGATTGACGATGAGGTCTGAGGGTTGAGGATTGAGGTTTGATGGCTGAGGACTGAGGATTGAGGATTGAGAAATGAGGATTGAGGATTGAGGATTGAAGATTGAGGATTGGGTATTGAGGATTGAGGAATGAGGATTGAGGATTGAGGATTGAGTATTGAGGAATGAAGATTGAGGATTGAGGATTGAGGATTGAGGATTGAAGATTGAGTATTGAGGATTGACGATTGGGGATTGAGGATTGAGGATTGAGCATTGAGGACTGAGTGTTAAGGGTTGAGTGATGAGAATTGATGATTGTGGGTAGAGGTTTGAAGATTGCAGATTGAGTAGTTAGTATTGAAGACTGTGAATTGAGGATATTCTATTGAGGATTTAGGATTGACAACTTATTGTTGATGACTGAGGTCTGAAGATTGAGGATTCAGAAATGAGGATTCAGAATTGAGGATTCAGAACTGAGGTTTGAGGACAGAGGAATGAGGATTGAGGATTGAGGATTGAGGATTGAGGATCGAGGATTGAAGACTGAGGATTGAGGTTTGAGGATGAGAGCTGAGGTTTGAGGATTGAGGTTAGAGGACTGAGGACTGAGGATCAAGGATTGAGAATTGAGGATTGAGGATTGTGGATTGAAGATTGTGGACTGGGTATAGAGGATTGAAGAATGAGGATTGAGGATTGAGGATTGAGGATTGAAGATTGAGGATTGGGTATTGAGGATTGAAGAATGAGGATTGAGGATTGAGGATCGAGGATTGAAGACTGAGGATTGAGGTTTGAGGATGAGGGCTGAGGGTTGTGGATTGAGGTTTGAGGACTGAGGACAGAGTATCAAGATTGAGAATTGAGGATTGAGGATTGTGGATTGAAGATTGAGGACTGGGTATAGAGGATTGAAGAATCAGGATTGAGAATTGAGTATTGAGGATTGAGGATTGAGGATTGAGGATTGAAGATTGAGTATTGAGGATTGAAGACTGACGATTGAGGATTGAGGATTGAGGATTGAGGATTGGGTAATGAGGATTGAAGAATGAGGATTGAGGATTGAGGATTGAGTATTGAGGAATGAAGATTGAGGATTGAGGATTGAGGATTGAGGATTGAGGATTGAAGGTTGAGGATTGGGGACTCAGTGTTGAGGGTTGAGTGATGAGAATTCATGTTTGTGGAAAGAGATCTGAAGATTGCATGTTGAGTATTGAGTATTCAAAGGTGTGAATTGATGATATTCTGTTGAGGATTGAGGTTTGACAACTGATTGTTGAGGTCTGAGGTCTGAAGACTGAGGATTCAGGATTGAGGATTCAGGATTGAGGTTTGAGGACTGAGGATTGAGGATTGAGGATTGAGGATTGAGGATTGAGGACTGAGGGTTGAAGATTGAGGATTGAGGATTGAGGATGAGGGCTGAGGGTTGAAGATTGAGGTTTGAGGACTGAGGTCTGAGGATCGAGGATTGAGAATTGAGGATTGATGGTTGAGGATTGAGGATTGAGGATTGAAGATTGACTATTGAGGATTGAAGACTGACGACAGAGGATTGCGGATTGAGGATTGAGGATTGAGGATTGAGGATTGAGGATTGAGGATTGTAGATTGAGGATTGAAGATTGAGGATTGAGGATTGAGGATTGAGGATTGAGGAATGAAGTTTGAGGATGAGGGCTGAGGATTGAGGATTGAGAATTGAGGATGAGGGCTGAGGGTTGAGGATTGAGGTTTGAGGACTGACGACTGAGGATCGAGGGTTGAGAATTGAGGATTGAGGATTGAGGATTGAAGATTGAGTATTGAGGATTGAAGACTGACGACAGAGGATTGAGGATTGAGGATTGAGGATTGAGGATTGAGGATTGAGGATTGAGGATTGAAGATTGAGTATTGAGGATTGAGGATTGAGGATTGAGGATTGAGGATTGAGGACTGAGGATTGAAGATTGATGATTGAGGATTGAGGATGAGGGCTGAGGGTTGAGGATTGAGGTTTGAGGACTGACAACTGAGGATCGAGGGTTGAGAATTGAGGATTGAGGATTGAGGATTGAAGATTGAGTATTGAGGATTGAAGACAGACGACAGAGGATTGAGGATTGAGGATTGAGGATTGAGGATTGAGGATTGAGGATTGAGGATTGAGGATTGAGGATTGAAGATTGAGTATTGAGGATTGATTATTGAGAATTGAGGATTGAGGATTGAGGGTTGAAGATTGAGGCTTGAGTATTGAGGATTGAAGACTGAGGATTGAGGATTGAGGATTGAGGATTGAGGGTTGAGGATTGAGGATTGAGGATTGAGGATTGAGGATTGAGGGTTGAGGATTGAGGATTGAGGATTGAGGATTGAGGATTGAAGATTGAAGATTGAATATTTCTGATTGAAGATTGAGGATTGAGGATTGAGGGTTGAGGATTGAGGTTTGATGACTGAGGACTGATGATTGAGGATTGAGAATTGAGGATTGGGGACTGAGGATTGAAGATTGAGGATTGGGTATTAAGGATTGAGGAATGAGGATTGAGGATTGAGGATTGAGGATTGAGGATTGAAGATTGAGGATTGGGGACTGAGTGTTGAGGGTTGAGTGATGAGAATTGATGTTTGTGGATAGAGATTTGAAGATTGCAGGTTGAATATTGAGTATTGAAATGTGTGAATTGATGATATTCTATTGAGGATTGAGGTTTGACAACAGATTGTTGAGGTCTGAGGTCTGAAGATTTAGGATTCAGGATTGAGGATTCAGGATTGAGGTTTGAGGACTGAGGATTGAGGATTGAGGATTGAGGGTTGAGGATTGAGGACTGAGGATTGAAGATTGAGGATTGAGGATTGAGGATAAGGGCTGAGGGTTGAGGCTTGAGGTTTGAGGACTGAGGACTGAGGATCGAGGTTTGAGAATTGAGGACTGAGGATCGAGGTTTGAGAATTGAGGATTGAGGATTGAGGATTGAGGATTGAGGATTGAAGATTGAGTATTGAGGATTGAAGATTGAGGATTGAGGATTGAGGATTGAGGATTGAGGAATGAAGTTTGAGGATGAGGGCTGATTGTTGAGGATTGAGGTTTGAGGACTGAGGTCTGAGGTTTGAGGATTGAGAATTGAGGATTGAGGATTGAGGATTGAAGATTGAGGATTGAGTATTGAGGATTGAAGATTGAGGATTGAGGATTGAGGATTGAGGATTGAGGATTGAGGATTGACGATGAGGTCTGAGGGTTGAGGATTGAGGTTTGATGACTGAGGACTGAGGATTGAGGATTGAGAATTGAGGATTGAGGCTTGAGGATAGAGGATTGACGGTTGAAGATTGAGGATCGAGAATTGATGATCAGGGCTGAGAGTTGAGGATTGAGGTTTGAGGTCTCAGGACTGAGGATTGAGGATTGAGAATTGAGGATTCAGTATTGAGGATTGAGGGTTGAGAATTGAAGATTGCAGATTGATGATTGGGGATTGAAGATTGAGTATTGAGGATTGAAGGTTGAGGATTGAGGATTGAGGATTGAGGATTGACGATGAGGGCTGAGGGTTGAGGATTGAGGTTTGAGGACTGAGGCCTGAGGATTGAGGATTGAGAACTTAGGATTCAGAATTGAGGATTGAAGATTGAGGATTGGGTATTGAGGATTGAAGAATGAGGATTGAGGACTGAGGATTGAGGATTGAGGATTGAGGATTGAAGATTCAGGATTGGGTACTGAGGATTGAAGAATGAGGATTGAGGATTGAGGATTGAGGATTGGGGATTGAAGATTGAGGATTGGGGACTGAGTGTTGAAGATTGAGGATTGAGGATTGAGTATTGAGGATTGAGGATTGAGGATTGAAGATTCAGTATTGAGGATTGAAGATTGAGAATTGAGGATTGAGGATTGAGCATTGAGGACTGAGTGTTGAGGGTTGAGTGATGAGAATTGATGATTGTGGGTAGAGGTTTGAAGATTGCAGATTGAGTATTTAGTATTGAAGACTGTGGATTGAGGATATTCTATTGAGGATTTAGGATTGACAACTGATTGTTGATGACTGAGGTCTGAAGATTGAGGATTCAGAAATGAGGATTCAGAATTGAGGATTCAGAACTGAGGTTTGAGGACAGAGGATTGAGGATTGAGGATTCAGCATTGAGGATTGAGGATCGAGGATTGAAGACTGAGGATTGAGGTTTGAGGATGAGAGCTGAGGGTTGATGATTGAGGTTAGAGGACTGAGGACTGAGGATCAAGGATTGAGAATTGAGGATTGAGGATTGTGGATTGAAGATTGAGGACTGGGTACAGAGGATTGAAGAATGAGGATTGAGGATTGAGGATTGAGGATTGAAGATTGAGGATTGGGTATTGAGGATTGAAGAATGAGGATTGAGGATTGAGGATCGAGGATTGAAGACTGAGGATTGAGGTTTGTGGATGAGGGCTGAGGGTTGAGGGTTGAGGTTTGAGGACTGAGGACTGAGGATCAAGGATTGAGAATTGAGGATTGAGGATTGTGGATTGAAGATTGAGGACTGGGTATAGAGGATTGAAGAATGAGGATTGAGAATTGAGGATTGAGGATTGAGGATTGAGGATTGAGGATTGTGGATTGAAGATTGTGGACTGGGTATAGAGGATTGAAGAATGAGGATTGAGAATTGAGGATTGAGGATTGAGGATTGAGGATTGAGGATTGAAGATTGAGTATTGAGGATTGAAGACTGACGATTGAGGATCGAGGGTTGAGAATTGAGGATTGAGGATTGAGGATTGAAGATTGAGTATTGAGGATTGAAGACTGACGACAGAGGATTGAGGATTGAGGATTGAGGATTGAGGATTGAGGATTGAGGATTGAAGATTGAGTATTGAGGATTGAGGATTGAGGATTGAGGATTGAGGATTGAGGATTGAGGATTGGGTATTGAGGATTGAAGTTTGAGGATGAGGGCTGAGGGTTGAGGATTGAGGTTTGAGGACTGAGGGCTGAGGTTTGAGGATTGAGAATTGAGGATTGAGGATTGATGGTTGAAGATTGAGGCTTGAGTATTGAGGATTGAAGATTGAGGATTGAGGATTGACGATTGGGGATTGAGGATTGACGATGAGGTCTGAGGGTTGAGGATTGTGGTTTGATGGCTGAGGACTGAGGATTGAGGATTGAGAAATGAGGATTGAGGATTGAGGATTGAAGATTGGGGATTGGGTATTGAGGATTGAGGAATGAGGATTGAGGATTGAGGATTGAGTATTGAGGAATGAAGATTGAGGATTGAGGATTGAGGATTGAGGATTGAAGATTGAGTATTGAGGATTGACGATTGGGGATTGAGGATTGAGGATTGAGCATTGAGGACTGAGTGTTAAGGGTTGAGTGATGAGAATTGATGATTGTGGGTAGAGGTTTGAAGATTGCAGATTGAGTAGTTAGTATTGAAGACTGTGAATTGAGGATATTCTATTGAGGATTTAGGATTGACAACTTATTGTTGATGACTGAGGTCTGAAGATTGAGGATTCAGAAATGAGGATTCAGAATTGAGGATTCAGAACTGAGGTTTGAGGACAGAGGAATGAGGATTGAGGATTGAGGATTGAGGATTGAGGATCGAGGATTGAAGACTGAGGATTGAGGTTTGAGGATGAGAGCTGAGGTTTGAGGATTGAGGTTAGAGGACTGAGGACTGAGGATCAAGGATTGAGAATTGAGGATTGAGGATTGTGGATTGAAGATTGTGGACTGGGTATAGAGGATTGAAGAATGAGGATTGAGGATTGAGGATTGAGGATTGAAGATTGAGGATTGGGTATTGAGGATTGAAGAATGAGGATTGAGGATTGAGGATCGAGGATTGAAGACTGAGGATTGAGGTTTGAGGATGAGGGCTGAGGGTTGTGGATTGAGGTTTGAGGACTGAGGACTGAGTATCAAGGATTGAGAATTGAGGATTGAGGATTGTGGATTGAAGATTGAGGACTGGGTATAGAGGATTGAAGAATGAGGATTGAGAATTGAGGATTGAGGATTGAGGATTGAGGATTGAGGATTGAAGATTGAGTATTGAGGATTGAAGACTGACGATTGAGGATTGAGGATTGAGGATTGAGGATTGGGTAATGAGGATTGAAGAATGAGGATTGAGGATTGAGGATTGAGTATTGAGGAATGAAGATTGAGGATTGAGGATTGAGGATTGAGGATTTAGGATTGAAGGTTGAGGATTGGGGACTGAGTGTTGAGGGTTGAGTGATGAGAATTCATGTTTGTGGAAAGAGATCTGAAGATTGCATGTTGAGTATTGAGTATTCAAAGGTGTGAATTGATGATATTCTGTTGAGGATTGAGGTTTGACAACTGATTGTTGAGGTCTGAGGTCTGAAGACTGAGGATTCAGGATTGAGGATTCAGGATTGAGGTTTGAGGACTGAGGATTGAGGATTGAGGATTGAGGATTGAGGATTGAGGACTGAGGGTTGAAGATTGAGGATTGAGGATTGAGGATGAGGGCTGAGGGTTGAAGATTGAGGTTTGAGGACTGAGGTCTGAGGATCGAGGATTGAGAATTGAGGATTGATGGTTGAGGATTGAGGATTGAGGATTGAAGATTGACTATTGAGGATTGAAGACTGACGACAGAGGATTGCGGATTGAGGATTGAGGATTGAGGATTGAGGATTGAGGATTGTAGATTGAGGATTGAAGATTGAGGATTGAGGATTGAGGATTGAGGATTGAGGAATGAAGTTTGAGGATGAGGGCTGAGGATTGAGGATTGAGAATTGAGGATGAGGGCTGAGGGTTGAGGATTGAGGTTTGAGGACTGACGACTGAGGATCGAGGGTTGAGAATTGAGGATTGAGGATTGAGGATTGAAGATTGAGTATTGAGGATTGAAGACTGACGACAGAGGATTGAGGATTGAGGATTGAGGATTGAGGATTGAGGATTGAGGATTGAAGATTGAGTATTGAGGATTGAGGATTGAGGATTGAGGATTGAGGATTGAGGACTGAGGATTGAAGATTGATGATTGAGGATTGAGGATGAGGGCTGAGGGTTGAGGATTGAGGTTTGAGGACTGACAACTGAGGATCGAGGGTTGAGAATTGAGGATTGAGGATTGAGGATTGAAGATTGAGTATTGAGGATTGAAGACAGACGACAGAGGATTGAGGATTGAGGATTGAGGATTGAGGATTGAGGATTGAGTATTGAAGATTGAGTATTGAGGATTGATGATTGAGAATTGAGGATTGAGGATTGAGGGTTGAAGATTGAGGCTTGAGTATTGAGGATTGAAGACTGAGGATTGAGGATTGAGGATTGAGGATTGAGGGTTGAGGATTGAGGATTGAGGATTGAGGATTGAGGATTGAGGGTTGAGGATTGAGGATTGAGGATTGAGGATTGAGGATTGAAGATTGAAGATTGAATATTTCTGATTGAAGATTGAGGATTGAGGATTGAGGGTTGAGGATTGAGGTTTGATGACTGAGGACTGATGATTGAGGATTGAGAATTGAGGATTGGGGACTGAGGATTGAAGATTGAGGATTGGTTATTAAGGATTGAGGAATGAGGATTGAGGATTGAGGATTGAGGATTGAGGATTGAAGATTGAGGATTGGGGACTGAGTGTTGAGGGTTGAGTGATGAGAATTGATGTTTGTGGATAGAGATTTGAAGATTGCAGGTTGAATATTGAGTATTGAAATGTGTGAATTGATGATATTCTATTGAGGATTGAGGTTTGACAACAGATTGTTGAGGTCTGAGGTCTGAAGATTTAGGATTCAGGATTGAGGATTCAGGATTGAGGTTTGAGGACTGAGGATTGAGGATTGAGGATTGAGGGTTGAGGATTGAGGACTGAGGATTGAAGATTGAGGATTGAGGATTGAGGATAAGGGCTGAGGGTTGAGGCTTGAGGTTTGAGGACTGAGGACTGAGGATCGAGGTTTGAGAATTGAGGACTGAGGATCGAGGTTTGAGAATTGAGGATTGAGGATTGAGGATTGAGGATTGAGGATTGAAGATTGAGTATTGAGGATTGAAGATTGAGGATTGAGGATTGAGGATTGAGGATTGAGGAATGAAGTTTGAGGATGAGGGCTGATTGTTGAGGATTGAGGTTTGAGGACTGAGGTCTGAGGTTTGAGGATTGAGAATTGAGGATTGAGGATTGAGGATTGAAGATTGAGGATTGAGTATTGAGGATTGAAGATTGAGGATTGAGGATTGAGGATTGAGGATTGAGGATTGAGGATTGACGATGAGGTCTGAGGGTTGAGGATTGAGGTTTGATGACTGAGGACTGAGGATTGAGGATTGAGAATTGAGGATTGAGGCTTGAGGATAGAGGATTGACGGTTGAAGATTAAGGATCGAGAATTGATGATCAGGGCTGAGAGTTGAGGATTGAGGTTTGAGGTCTCAGGACTGAGGATTGAGGATTGAGAATTGAGGATTCAGTATTGAGGATTGAGGGTTGAGAATTGAAGATTGCAGATTGATGATTGGGGATTGAAGATTGAGTATTGAGGATTGAAGGTTGAGGATTGAGGATTGAGGATTGAGGATTGACGATGAGGGCTGAGGGTTGAGGATTGAGGTTTGAGGACTGAGGCCTGAGGATTGAGGATTGAGAACTTAGGATTCAGGATTGAGGATTGAAGATTGAGGATTGGGGACTGAGTGTTGAAGATTGAGGATTGAGGATTGAGTATTGAGGATTGAGGATTGAGGATTGAAGATTCAGTATTGAGGATTGAAGATTGAGAATTGAGGATTGAGGATTGAGCATTGAGGACTGAGTGTTGAGGGTTGAGTGATGAGAATTGATGATTGTGGGTAGAGGTTTGAAGATTGCAGATTGAGTATTTAGTATTGAAGACTGTGGATTGAGGATATTCTATTGAGGATTTAGGATTGACAACTGATTGTTGATGACTGAGGTCTGAAGATTGAGGATTCAGAAATGAGGATTCAGAATTGAGGATTCAGAACTGAGGTTTGAGGACAGAGGATTGAGGATTGAGGATTCAGGATTGAGGATTGAGGATCGAGGATTGAAGACTGAGGATTGAGGTTTGAGGATGAGAGCTGAGGGTTGAGGATTGAGGTTAGAGGACTGAGGACTGAGGATCAAGGATTGAGAATTGAGGATTGAGGATTGTGGATTGAAGATTGAGGACTGGGTACAGAGGATTGAAGAATGAGGATTGAGGATTGAGGATTGAGGATTGAAGATTGAGTGTTGGGTATTGAGGATTGAAGAATGAGGATTGAGGATTGAGGATCGAGGATTGAAGACTGAGGATTGAGGTTTGTGGATGAGGGCTGAGGGTTGAGGGTTGAGGTTTGAGGACTGAGGACTGAGGATCAAGGATTGAGAATTGAGGATTGAGGATTGTGGATTGAAGATTGAGGACTGGGTATAGAGGATCGAAGAATGAGGATTGAGAATTGAGGATTGAGGATTGAGGATTGAGGATTGAGGATTGTGGATTGAAGATTGTGGACTGGGTATAGAGGATTGAAGAATGAGGATTGAGAATTGAGGATTGAGGATTGAGGATTGAGAATTGAGGATTGAAGATTGAGTATTGAGGATTGAAGACTGACGATTGAGGATTGAGGATTGAGGATTGAGGATTGAGGATTGAGGATTGAAGATTGAGTATTGAGGATTGAAGATTGAGGATTGAGGATAGAGGATGAGGGCTGAGGATTGAGGATTGAGGTTTGAGGACTGAGGACTGAGGATCGAGGTTTGAGAATTGAGGATTGATGATTGAGGATTGAGGACTGAGGATTGAAGATTGAGTATTGAGGATTGAAGACTGTGAATTGAGGATATTCTATTGAGGATTGAGGATTGACAACTGATTGTTGATGACTGAGGGCTGAAGATTGAGGATTCAGGAATGAGGATTCAGAATTGAGGATTCAGAATTGAGGTTTGAGGACTGAGGATTGACGATTGAAGATTGAGTATTGAAGATTGAAGATTGAGGATTGAGTATTGAGGATTGAAGACTGAGGATTGGGTATTGAGGATTGAAGAATGAGGATTGAGGATTGAGGATTGACGATTGAGGATTGAAGATTGAGGATTGGGTATTGAGGATTGAAGAATGAGGATTGAGTATTGAGGATTGAGTATTGAGGAATGAAGATTGAGGATTGAGGATTGAGGATTGAGGATTGAGGATTGAAGGTTGAGGATTGGGGACTGAGTGTTGAGGCTTGAGTGATGAGAATTCATGTTTGTGGAAAGAGATCTGAAGATTGCATGTTGAGTATTGAGTATTCAAAGGTGTGAATTGATGATATTCTATTGAAGATTGAGGTTTGACAACTGATTGTTGAGGTCTGAGGTCTGAAGACTGAGGATTCAGGATTGAGTATTCAGGATTGAGGTTTGAGGACTGAGGATTGAGGATTGAGGATTGAGGATTGAGGATTGAGGACTGAGGGTTGAAGATTGAGGATTGAGGATTGAGGATGAGGGCTGAGGGTTGAGGATTGAGGTTTGAGGACTGAGGACTGAGGATCGAGGTTTGAGAATTGAGGACTGAGGATCGAGGTTTGAGAATTGAGGATTGAGGATTGAGGATTGAGGATTGAGGATTGAAGATTGAGTATTGAGGATTGAAGATTGAGGATTGAGGATTGAGGATTGAGGATTGAGGAATGAAGTTTGAGGATGAGGGCTGATTGTTGAGGATTGAGGTTTGAGGACTGAGGTCTGAGGTTTGAGGATTGAGAATTGAGGATTGAGGATTGAGGATTGAAGATTGAGGATTGAGTATTGAGGATTCGAGATTGAGGATTGAGGATTGAGGATTGAGGATTGAGGATTGAGGATTGACGATGAGGTCTGAGGGTTGAGGATTGAGGTTTGATGACTGAGGACTGAGGATTGAGGATTGAGAATTGAGGATTGAGGCTTGAGGATAGAGGATTGACGGTTGAAGATTAAGGATCGAGAATTGATGATCAGGGCTGAGAGTTGAGGATTGAGGTTTGAGGTCTCAGGACTGAGGATTGAGGATTGAGAATTGAGGATTCAGTATTGAGGATTGAGGGTTGAGAATTGAAGATTGCAGATTGATGATTGGGGATTGAAGATTGAGTATTGAGGATTGAAGGTTGAGGATTGAGGATTGAGGATTGAGGATTGACGATGAGGGCTGAGGGTTGAGGATTGAGGTTTGAGGACTGAGGCCTGAGGATTGAGGATTGAGAACTTAGGATTCAGGATTGAGGATTGAAGATTGAGGATTGGGGACTGAGTGTTGAAGATTGAGGATTGAGGATTGAGTATTGAGGATTGAGGATTGAGGATTGAAGATTCAGTATTGAGGATTGAAGATTGAGAATTGAGGATTGAGGATTGAGCATTGAGGACTGAGTGTTGAGGGTTGAGTGATGAGAATTGATGATTGTGGGTAGAGGATTGAAGATTGCAGATTGAGTATTTAGTATTGAAGACTGTGGATTGAGGATATTCTATTGAGGATTTAGGATTGACAACTGATTGTTGATGACTGAGGTCTGAAGATTGAGGATTCAGAAATGAGGATTCAGAATTGAGGATTCAGAACTGAGGTTTGAGGACAGAGGATTGAGGATTGAGGATTCAGGATTGAGGATTGAGGATCGAGGATTGAAGACTGAGGATTGAGGTTTGAGGATGAGAGCTGAGGGTTGAGGATTGAGGTTAGAGGACTGAGGACTGAGGATCAAGGATTGAGAATTGAGGATTGAGGATTGTGGATTGAAGATTGAGGACTGGGTACAGAGGATTGAAGAATGAGGATTGAGGATTGAGGATTGAGGATTGAAGATTGAGTGTTGGGTATTGAGGATTGAAGAATGAGGATTGAGGATTGAGGATCGAGGATTGAAGACTGAGGATTGAGGTTTGTGGATGAGGGCTGAGGGTTGAGGGTTGAGGTTTGAGGACTGAGGACTGAGGATCAAGGATTGAGAATTGAGGATTGAGGATTGTGGATTGAAGATTGAGGACTGGGTATAGAGGATCGAAGAATGAGGATTGAGAATTGAGGATTGAGGATTGAGGATTGAGGATTGAGGATTGTGGATTGAAGATTGTGGACTGGGTATAGAGGATTGAAGAATGAGGATTGAGAATTGAGGATTGAGGATTGAGGATTGAGAATTGAGGATTGAAGATTGAGTATTGAGGATTGAAGACTGACGATTGAGGATTGAGGATTGAGGATTGAGGATTGAGGATTGAGGATTGAAGATTGAGTATTGAGGATTGAAGATTGAGGATTGAGGATAGAGGATGAGGGCTGAGGATTGAGGATTGAGGTTTGAGGACTGAGGACTGAGGATCGAGGTTTGAGAATTGAGGATTGATGATTGAGGATTGAGGACTGAGGATTGAAGATTGAGTATTGAGGATTGAAGACTGTGAATTGAGGATATTCTATTGAGGATTGAGGATTGACAACTGATTGTTGATGACTGAGGGCTGAAGATTGAGGATTCAGGAATGAGGATTCAGAATTGAGGATTCAGAATTGAGGTTTGAGGACTGAGGATTGACGATTGAAGATTGAGTATTGAAGATTGAAGATTGAGGATTGAGTATTGAGGATTGAAGACTGAGGATTGGGTATTGAGGATTGAAGAATGAGGATTGAGGATTGAGGATTGACGATTGAGGATTGAAGATTGAGGATTGGGTATTGAGGATTGAAGAATGAGGATTGAGTATTGAGGATTGAGTATTGAGGAATGAAGATTGAGGATTGAGGATTGAGGATTGAGGATTGAGGATTGAAGGTTGAGGATTGGGGACTGAGTGTTGAGGCTTGAGTGATGAGAATTCATGTTTGTGGAAAGAGATCTGAAGATTGCATGTTGAGTATTGAGTATTCAAAGGTGTGAATTGATGATATTCTATTGAAGATTGAGGTTTGACAACTGATTGTTGAGGTCTGAGGTCTGAAGACTGAGGATTCAGGATTGAGTATTCAGGATTGAGGTTTGAGGACTGAGGATTGAGGATTGAGGATTGAGGATTGAGGATTGAGGACTGAGGGTTGAAGATTGAGGATTGAGGATTGAGGATGAGGGCTGAGGGTTGAGGATTGAGGTTTGAGGACTGAGGTCTGAGGATCGAGGATTGAGAATTGAGGATTGATGGTTGAGGATTGAGGATTGAGGATTGAAGATTGACTATTGAGGATTGAAGACTGACGACAGAGGATTGCGGATTGAGGATTGAGGATTGAGGATTGAGGATTGTAGATTGAGGATTGAAGATTGAGGATTGAGGATTGAGGATTGAGGATTGAGGAATGAAGTTTGAGGATGAGGGCTCAGGATTGAGGATTGAGAATTGAGGATGAGGGCTGAGGGTTGAGGATTGAGGTTTGAGGACTGACGACTGAGGATCGAATGTTGAGAATTGAGGATTGAGGATTGAGGATTGAAGATTGAGTATTGAGGATTGAAGACTGACGACAGAGGATTGAGGATTGAGGATTGAGGATTGAGGATTGAGGATTGAGGATTGAAGATTGAGTATTGAGGATTGAGTGAAGACAGACGACAGAGGATTGAGGATTGAGGATTGAGGATTGAGGATTGAGGATTGAGGATTGAAGATTGAGTATTGAGGATTGAGGATTGAGGATTGAGGATTGAGGATTGAGGATTGAGGATTGGGTATTGAGGATTGAAGTTTGAGGATGAGGGCTGAGGGTTGAGGATTGAGGTTTGAGGACTGAGGGCTGAGGTTTGATGATTGAGAATTGAGGATTGAGGATTGAGGGTTGAAGATTGAGGCTTGAGTATTGAGGATTGAAGATTGAGGATTGAGGATTGAGGATTGAGGATTGAGGGTTGAGGATTGAGGATTGAGGATTGAGGATTGAACATTGAGGGTTGAGGATTGAGGATTGAGGATTGAGGATTGAGGATTGAAAATTGAAGATTGAATATTTCTGATTGAAGATTGAGGATTGAGGATTGAGGGTTGTGGATTGAGGACGAGGACTGAGGGCTGAGTATTGATGTTTGAGGTCTGAGGATTGAGGATTGAGGATTGAGAATTGAGGATTGAGGATTGAGGATTGAAGATTGATGATTGGGTATTGAGGATTGAAGAATGAGGATTGAGGATTGAGGATTGAGGATTGAGGATTGAGGATTGAGTATTGAGGATGGAGGATTGATGATTGAGGATTGAAGATTGAGGATTGGGGACTGAGTGTTGAGGGTTGAGTGATGAGAATTGATGTTTGTGGATAGTGATTTGAAGATTGCAGGTTGAGTATTGAGTATTGAAAGGTGTGAATTGATGATATTCTATTGAGGAATGAGGATTGACAACTGATTGTTGATGTCTGAGGTCTGAAGATTGAGGATTCAGGATTGAGGATTCAGGATTGAGGTTTGAGGGCTGAGGATTGAGGATTGAGGATTGAGGATTGAGGATTGAGGACTGAGGTCTGAGGATCGAGGATTGAGAATTGAGGATTGATGGTTGAGGATTGAGGATTGAGGATTGAAGATTGACTATTGAGGATTGAAGACTGACGACAGAGGATTGAGGATTGAGGATTGAGGATTGAGGATTGAGGATTGAGGATTGTAGATTGAGGATTGAAGATTGAGGATTGAGGATTGAGGATTGAGGATTGAGGAATGAAGTTTGAGGATGAGGGCTGAGGATTGAGGATTGAGAATTGAGGATGAGGGCTGAGGGTTGATGATTGAGGTTTGAGGACTGACGACTGAGGATCGAGGGTTGAGAATTGAGGATTGAGGATTGAGGATTGAAGATTGAGTATTGAGGATTGAAGACTGACGACAGAGGATTGAGGATTGAGGATCGAGGATTGAGGATTGAAGATTGAGTATTGAGGATTGAGGATTGAGAATTGAGGATTGAGGTTTGAGGACTGAGGATTGAAGATTGATGATTGAGGATTGAGGATGAGGGCTGAGGGTTGAGGATTGACGTTTGATTTCTGACAACTGAGGATCGAGGGTTGAGAATTGAGGATTGAGGATTGAGGATTGAAGATTGAGTATTGAGGATTGAAGACTGACGACAGAGGATTGAGGATTGAGGATTGAGGATTGAGGATTGAGGATTGAGGATTGAAGATTGAGTATTGAGGATTGAGGATTGAGGATTGAGGATTGAGGATTGAGTATTGAGGATTGGGTATTGAGGATTGAAGTTTGAGGATGAGGGCTGAGGGTTGAGGATTGAGGTTTGAGGACTGAGGGCTGAGGTTTGAGGATTGAGAATTGAGGATTGAGGATTGATGGTTGAAGATTGAGGCTTGAGTATTGAGGATTGAAGATTGAGGATTGAGGATTGAGGATTGGGGATTGAGGATTGACGATGAGGTCTGAGGGTTGAGGATTGAGGTTTGATGGCTGAGGACTGAGGATTGAGGATTGAGAAATGAGGATTGAGGATTGAGGATTGAAGATTGAGGATTGGGTATTGAGGATTGAGGAATGAGGATTGAGGATTGAGGATTGAGTATTGAGGAATGAAGATTGAGGATTGAGGATTGAGGATTGAGGATTGAAGATTGAGTATTGAGGATTGACGATTGGGGATTGAGGATTGAGGATTGAGCATTGAGGACTGAGTGTTGAGGGTTGAGTGATGAGAATTGATGATTGTGGGTAGAGGTTTGAAGATTGCAGATTGAGTAGTTAGTATTGAAGACTGTGAATTGAGGATATTCTATTGAGGATTTAGGATTGACAACTTATTGTTGATGACTGAGGTCTGAAGATTGAGGATTCAGAAATGAGGATTCAGAATTGAGGATTCAGAACTGAGGTTTGAGGACAGAGGAATGAGGATTGAGGATTGAGGATTGAGGATTGAGGATCGAGGATTGAAGACTGAGGATTGAGGTTTGAGGATGAGAGCTGAGGTTTGAGGATTGAGGTTAGAGGACTGAGGACTGAGGATCAAGGATTGAGAATTGAGGATTGAGGATTGTGGATTGAAGATTGTGGACTGGGTATAGAGGATTGAAGAATGAGGATTGAGGATTGAGGATTGAGGATTGAAGATTGAGGATTGGGTATTGAGGATTGAAGAATGAGGATTGAGGATTGAGGATCGAGGATTGAAGACTGAGGATTGAGGTTTGAGGATGAGGGCTGAGGGTTGAGGATTGAGGTTTGAGGACTGAGGACTGAGTATCAAGGATTGAGAATTGAGGATTGAGGATTGTGGATTGAAGATTGAGGACTGGGTATAGAGGATTGAAGAATGAGGATTGAGAATTGAGGATTGAGGATTGAGGATTGAGGATTGAGGATTGAAGATTGAGTATTGAGGATTGAAGACTGACGATTGAGGATTGAGGATTGAGGATTGAGGATTGGGTAATGAGGATTGAAGAATGAGGATTGAGGATTGAGGATTGAGTATTGAGGAATGAAGATTGAGGATTGAGGATTGAGGATTGAGGATTGAGGATTGAAGGTTGAGGATTGGGGACTGAGTGTTGAGGGTTGAGTGATGAGAATTCATGTTTGTGGAAAGAGATCTGAAGATTGCATGTTGAGTATTGAGTATTCAAAGGTGTGAATTGATGATATTCTATTGAGGATTGAGGTTTGACAACTGATTGTTGAGGTCTGAGGTCTGAAGACTGAGGATTCAGGATTGAGGATTCAGGATTGAGGTTTGAGGACTGAGGATTGAGGATTGAGGATTGAGGATTGAGGATTGAGGACCGAGGGTTGAAGATTGAGGATTGAGGATTGAGGATGAGGGCTGAGGGTTGAGGATTGAGGTTTGAGGACTGAGGTCTGAGGATCGAGGATTGAGAATTGAGGATTGATGGTTGAGGATTGAGGATTGAGGATTGAAGATTGACTATTGAGGATTGAAGACTGACGACAGAGGATTGCGGATTGAGGATTGAGGATTGAGGATTGAGGATTGAGGATTGAGGATTGTAGATTGAGGATTGAAGATTGAGGATTGAGGATTGAGGATTGAGGATTGAGGAATGAAGTTTGAGGATGAGGGCTGAGGATTGAGGATTGAGAATTGAGGATGAGGGCTGAGGGTTGAGGATCGAGGGTTGAGAATTGAGGATTGAGGATTGAGGATTGAAGATTGAGTATTGAGGATTGAAGACAGACGACAGAGGATTGAGGATTGAGGATTGAGGATTGAGGATTGAGGATTGAGGATTGAAGATTGAGTATTGAGGATTGATGATTGAGAATTGAGGATTGAGGATTGAGGGTTGAAGATTGAGGCTTGAGTATTGAGGATTGAAGACTGAGGATTGAGGATTGAGGATTGAGGATTGAGGGTTGAGGATTGAGGATTGAGGATTGAGGATTGAGGATTGAGGGTTGAGGATTGAGGATTGAGGATTGAGGATTGAGGATTGAAGATTGAAGGTTGAATATTTCTGATTGAAGATTGAGGATTGAGGATTGAGGGTTGAGGATTGAGGTTTGATGACTGAGGACTGATGATTGAGGATTGAGAATTGAGGATTGGGGACTGAGGATTGAAGATTGAGGATTGGGTATTAAGGATTGAGGAATGAGGATTGAGGATTGAGGATTGAGGATTGAGGATTGAAGATTGAGGATTGGGGACTGAGTGTTGAGGGTTGAGTGATGAGAATTGATGTTTGTGGATAGAGATTTGAAGATTGCAGGTTGAGTATTGAGTATTGAAATGTGTGAATTGATGATATTCTATTGAGGATTGAGGTTTGACAACAGATTGTTGAGGTCTGAGGTCTGAAGATTTAGGATTCAGGATTGAGGATTCAGGATTGAGGTTTGAGGACTGAGGATTGAGGATTGAGGATTGAGGGTTGAGGATTGAGGACTGAGGATTGAAGATTGTGGATTGAGGATTGAGGATAAGGGCTGAGGGTTGAGGCTTGAGGTTTGAGGACTGAGGACTGAGGATCGAGGTTTGAGAATTGAGGATTGAGGATCGAAGTTTGAGAATTGAGGATTGAGGATTGAGGATTGAGGATTGAGGATTGAAGATTGAGTATTGAGGATTGAAGATTGAGGATTGAGGATTGAGGATTGAGGATTGAGGAATGAAGTTTGAGGATGAGGGCTGATTGTTGAGGATTGAGGTTTGAGGACTGAGGTCTGAGGTTTGAGGATTGAGAATTGAGGATTGAGGATTGAGGATTGAAGATTGAGGATTGAGTATTGAGGATTGAAGATTGAGGATTGAGGATTGAGGATTGAGGATTGAGGATTGACGATGAGGTCTGAGGGTTGAGGATTGAGGTTTGATGACTGAGGACTGAGGATTGAGGATTGAGAATTGAGGATTGAGGCTTGAGGATAGAGGATTGACGGTTGAAGATTGAGGATCGAGAATTGATGATCAGGGCTGAGAGTTGAGGATTGAGGTTTGAGGTCTCAGGACTGAGGATTGAGGATTGAGAATTGAGGATTCAGTATTGAGGATTGAGGGTTGAGAATTGAAGATTGCAGATTGATGATTGGGGATTGAAGATTGAGTATTGAGGATTGAAGGTTGAGGATTGAGGATTGAGGATTGAGGATTGACGATGAGAGCTGAGGGTTGAGGATTGAGGTTTGAGGACTGAGGCCTGAGGATTGAGGATTGAGAACTTAGGATTCAGGATTGAGGATTGAAGATTGAGGATTGGGTATTGAGGATTGAAGAATGAGGATTGAGGACTGAGGATTGAGGATTGAGGATTGAGGATTGAAGATTCAGGATTGGGTACTGAGGATTGAAGAATGAGGATTGAGGATTGAGGATTGAGGATTGAGGATTGTGGATTGTGGATTGAAGATTGTGGACTGGGTATAGAGGATTGAAGAATGAGGATTGAGGATTGAGGATTGAGGATTGAGGATTGAGGATTGAGGATTGAAGATTGAGTATTGAGGATTGAAGACTGACGATTGAGGATTGAGGATTGAGGATTGAGGATTGAGGATTGAGGATTGAAGATTGAGTATTGAGGATTGAAGATTGAGGATTGAGGATAGAGGATGAGGGCTGAGGACTGAGGATTGAGGTTTGAGGGCTGAGGACTGAGGATCGAGGTTTGAGAATTGAGGATTGAGGATTGAGGATTGAGGACTGAGGATTGAAGATTGAGTATTGAGGATTGAAGACTGTGAACTGAGGATATTCTATTGAGGATTGAGGATTGACAACTGATTGTTGATGACTGAGGGCTGAAGATTGAGGATTCAGGAATGAGGATTCAGAATTGAGGATTCAGAATTGAGGTTTGAGGACTGAGGATTGACGATTGAAGATTGAGTATTGAAGATTGAAGATTGAGGATTGAGTATTGAGGATTGAAGACTGAGGATTGGGTATTGAGGATTGAAGAATGAGGATTGAGGACTGAGGATTGAGGATTGAGGATTGAGGATTGAAGAATGAGGATTGGGTATTGAGGATTGAAGAATGAGGATTGAGGATTGAGGATTGAGTATTGAGGAATGAAGATTGAGGATTGAGGATTGAGGATTGAGGATTGAGGATTGAAGGTTGAGGATTGGGGACTGAGTGTTGAGGGTTGAGTGATGAGAATTCATGTTTGTGGAAAGAGATCTGAAGATTGCATGTTGAGTATTGAGTATTCAAAGGTGTGAATTGATGATATTCTATTGAGGATTGAGGTTTGACAACTGATTGTTGAGGTCTGAGGTCTGAAGGCTGAGGATTCAGGATTGAGGATTCAGGATTGAGGTTTGAGGACTGAGGATTGAGGATTGAGGATTGAGGATTGAGGATTGAGGGCTGAGGGTTGAAGATTGAGGATTGAGGATTGAGGATGAGGGCTGAGGGTTGAGGATTGAGGTTTGAGGACTGAGGTCTGAGGATCGAGGATTGAGAATTGAGGATTGATGGTTGAGGATTGAGGATTGAGGATTGAAGATTGACTATTGAGGATTGAAGACTGACGACAGAGGATTGCGGATTGAGGATTGAGGATTGAGGATTGAGGATTGTAGATTGAGGATTGAAGATTGAGGATTGAGGATTGAGGATTGAGGATTGAGTATTGAGGATTGAGTGAAGACAGACGACAGAGGATTGAGGATTGAGGATTGAGGATTGAGGATTGAGGATTGAGGATTGAAGATTGAGTATTGAGGATTGAGGATTGAGGATTGAGGATTGAGGATTGAGGATTGAGGATTGGGTATTGAGGATTGAAGTTTTAGGATGAGGGCTGAGGGTTGAGGATTGAGGTTTGAGGACTGAGGGCTGAGGTTTGATGATTGAGAATTGAGGATTGAGGATTGAGGGTTGAAGATTGAGGCTTGAGTATTGAGGATTGAAGATTGAGGATTGAGGATTGAGGATTGAGGATTGAGGGTTGAGGATTGAGGATTGAGGATTGAGGATTGAACATTGAGGGTTGAGGATTGAGGATTGAGGATTGAGGATTGAGGATTGAAAATTGAAGATTGAATATTTCTGATTGAAGATTGAGGATTGAGGATTGAGGGTTGTGGATTGAGGACGAGGACTGAGGGCTGAGTATTGATGTTTGAGGTCTGAGGATTGAGGATTGAGGATTGAGAATTGAGGAATGAGGATTGAGGATTGAAGATTGATGATTGGGTATTGAGGATTGAAGAATGAGGATTGAGGATTGAGGATTGAGGATTGAGGATTGAGGATTGAGTATTGAGGATTGAGGATTGATGATTGAGGATTGAAGATTGAGGATTGGGGACTGAGTGTTGAGGGTTGAGTGATGAGAATTGATGTTTGTGGATAGAGATTTGAAGATTGCAGGTTGAGTATTGAGTATTGAAAGGTGTGAATTGATGATATTCTATTGAGGAATGAGGATTGACAACTGATTGTTGATGTCTGAGGTCTGAAGATTGAGGATTCAGGATTGAGGATTCAGGATTGAGGTTTGAGGGCTGAGGATGGAGGATTGAGGATTGAGGATTGAGGATTGAGGAGTGAGGGTTGAAGATTGAGGACTGAGGATTGAGGGTGAGGGCTGAGGGTTGAGGATTGAGGTTTGAGGACTGAGGTCTGAGGATCGAGGATTGAGAATTGAGGATTGATGGTTGAGGACTGAGGATTGAGGATTGAAGATTGACTATTGAGGATTGAAGACTGACGACAGAGGATTGAGGATTGAGGATTGAGGATTGAGGATTGAGGATTGAGGATTGTAGATTGAGGATTGAAGATTGAGGATTGAGGATTGAGGATTGAGGATTGAGGATTGAGGAATGAAGTTTGAGGATGAGGGCTAAGGATTGAGGATTGAGAATTGAGGATGAGGGCTGAGGGTTGATGATTGAGGTTTGAGGACTGACGACTGAGGATCGAGGGTTGAGAATTGAGGATTGAGGATTGAGGATTGAGGATTGAAGATTGAGGATTGGGTATTGAGGATTGAAGAATGAGGATTGAGGATTGAGGATTGAGTATTGAGGAATGAAGATTGAGGATTGAGGATTGAGGATTGAGGATTGAGGATTCAAGGTTGAGGATTGGGGACTGAGTGTTGAGGGTTGAGTGATGAGAATTCATGTTTGTGGAAAGAGATCTGAAGATTGCATGTTGAGTATTGAGTATTCAAAGGTGTGAATTGATGATATTCTATTGAGGATTGAGGTTTGACAACTGATTGTTGAGGTCTGAGGTCTGAAGACTGAGGATTCAGGATTGAGGATTCAGGATTGAGGTTTGAGGACTGAGGATTGAGGATTGAGTATTGAGGATTGAGGATTGAGGACTGAGGGTTGAAGATTGAGGATTGAGGATTGAGGATGAGGGCTGAGGGTTGAGGATTGAGGTTTGAGGACTGAGGTCTGGGGATCGAGGATTGAGAATTGAGGATTGATGGTTGAGGATTGAGGATTGAGGATTGAAGATTGACTATTGAGGATTGAAGACTGACGACAGAGGATTGCGGATTGAGGATTGAGGATTGAGGATTGAGGATTGTAGATTGAGGATTGAAGATTGAGGATTGAGGATTGAGGATTGAGGATTGAGGAATGAAGTTTGAGGATGAGGGCCGAGGATTGAGGATTGAGAATTGAGGATGAGGGCTGAGGGTTGAGGATTGAGGTTTGAGGACTGACGACTGAGGATCGAGGGTTGAGAATTGAGGATTGAGGATTGAGGATTGAAGATTGAGTATTGAGGATTGAAGACTGACGACAGAGGATTGAGGATTGAGGATTGAGGATTGAGGATTGAGGATTGAGGATTGAAGATTGAGTATTGAGTATTGAGGATTGAGGATTGAGGATTGAGGATTGAGGACTGAGGATTGAAGATTGATGATTGAGGATTAAGGATGAGGGCTGAGGTTTGAGGATTGAGGTTTGAGGACTGACAACTGAGGATCGAGGGTTGAGAATTGAGGATTGAGGATTGAGGATTGAAGATTGAGTATTGAGGATTGAAGACAGACGACAGAGGATTGAGGATTGAGGATTGAGGATTGAGGATTGAGGATTGAGGATTGAAGATTGAGTATTGAGGATTGAGGATTGAGGATTGAGTATTGAGGATTGAGGATTGAGGATTGGGTATTGAGGATTGAAGATTGAGGATGAGGGCTGAGGGTTGAGGATTGAGGTTTGAGGACTGAGGGCTGAGGTTTGATGATTGAGAATTGAGGATTGAGGATTGAGGGTTGAAGATTGAGGCTTGAGTATTGAGGATTGAAGATTGAGGATTGAGGATTGAGGATTGAGGATTGAGGGTTGAGGATTGAGGATTGAGGATTGAGGATTGAACATTGAGGGTTGAGGATTGAGGATTGAGGATTGAGGATTGAGGATTGAAAATTGAAGATTGAATATTTCTGATTGAAGATTGAGGATTGAGGATTGAGGGTTGTGGATTGAGGACGAGGACTGAGGGCTGAGCATTGATGTTTGAGGTCTGAGGATTGAGGATTGAGGATTGAGAATTGAGGATTGAGGATTGAGGATTGAAGATTGATGATTGGGTATTGAGGATTGAAGAATGAGGATTGAGGATTGAGGATTGAGGATTGAGGATTGAGGATTGAGGATTGAGGATTGTAGATTGAGGATTGAAGATTGAGGATTGAGGATTGAGGATTGAGGATTGAGTATTGAGGAATGAAGTTCGAGGATGAGGGCTGAGGATTGAGGATTGAGAATTGAGGATGAGGGCTGAGGGTTGAGGATTGAGGTTTGAGGACTGACGACTGAGGATCGAGTGTTGAGAATTGAGGATTGAGGATTGAGGATTGAAGATTGAGTATTGAGGATTGAAGACTGACGACAGAGGATTGAGGATTGAGGATTGAGGATTGAGGATTGAGGATTGAGGATTGAAGATTGAGTATTGAGGATTGAGGATTGAGGATTGAGGATTGAGGATTGAGGACTGAGGATTGAAGATTGATGATTGAGGATTGAGGATGAGGGCTGAGGTTTGAGGATTGAGGTTTGAGGACTGACAACTGAGGATCGAGGGTTGAGAATTGAGGATTGAGGATTGAGGATTGAAGATTGAGTATTGAGGATTGAAGACAGACGACAGAGGATTGAGGATTGAGGATTGAGGATTGAGGATTGAGGATTGCGGATTGATGATTGAGTATTGAGGATTGAAGGCTGACGACAGAGGATTGAGGATTGAGGATTGAGGATTGAGGATTGAGGATTGAGGATTGAAGATTGAGTATTGAGGATGGAGGATTGAGGATTGAGGATTGAGGATTGAGGACTGAGGATTGAAGATTGATGATTGAGGATTGAGGATGAGGACTGAGGGTTGAGGATTGAGGTTTGAGGACTGACAACTGAGGATCGAGGGTTGAGAATTGAGGATTGAGGATTGAGGATTGAAGATTGAGTATTGAGGATTGAAGACTGACGACAGAGGGTTGAGGATTGAGGATTGAGGATTGAGGATTGAGGATTGAGGATTGAAGATTGAGTATTGAGGATTGAGGATTGAGGATTGAGGATTGAGGATTGAGGACTGAGGATTGAAGATTGATGATTGAGGATTGAGGATGAGGGCTGAGGGTTGAGGATTGAGGTTTGAGGACTGACAACTGAGGATCGAGGGTTGAGAATTGAGGATTGAGGATTGAGGATTGAAGACAGACGACAGAGGATTGAGGATTGAGGATTGAGGATTGGGTATTGAGGATTGAAGAATGAGGATTGAGGATTGAGGATTGAGTATTGAGGAATGAAGATTGAGGATTGAGGATTGAGGATTGAGGATTGAGGAATGAAGGTTGAGGATTGGGGACTGAGTGTTGAGGGTTGAGTGATGAGAATTCATGTTTGTGGATAGAGATTTGAAGATTGCATGTTGAGTATTCAGTATTCAAAGGTGTGAATTGATGATATTCTATTGAGGATTGAGGTTTGACAACTGATTGTTGAGGTCTGAGGTCTGAAGATTGAGGATTCAGGATTGAGGATTCAGGATTGAGGTTTGAGGACTGAGGATTGAGGATTGAGGATTGAGGATTGAGGATTAAGGAGTGAGGGTTGAAGATTGAGGATTGAGGATTGAGGGTGAGGGCTGAGGGTTGAGGATTGAGGTTTGAGGACTGAGGTCTGAGGATCGAGGATTGAGAATTGAGGATTGATGGTTGAGGATTGAGGATTGAGGATTGAAGATTGACTATTGAGGATTGAAGACTGACGACAGAGGATTGAGGATTGAGGATTGAGGACTGAGGATTGAGGATTGAGGATTGTAGATTGAGGATTGAAGATTGAGGATTGAGGATTGAGGATTGAGGATTGAGGAATGAAGTTTGAGGATGAGGGCTGAGGATTGAGGATTGAGAATTGAGGATGAGGGCTGAGGGTTGATGATTGAGGTTTGAGGTCTGACGACTGAGGATCGAGGGTTGAGAATTGAGGATTGAGGATTGAGGATTGAGGATTGAGGATTGAAGATTGAGTATTGAGGATTGAAGACTGACGATTGAGGATTGAGGATTGAGGATTGAGGATTGGGTAATGAGGATTGAAGAATGAGGATTGAGGATTGAGGATTGAGTATTGAGGAATGAAGATTGAGGATTGAGGATTGAGGATTGAGGATTGAGGATTGAAGGTTGAGGATTGGGGACTGAGTGTTGAGGGTTGAGTGATGAGAATTCATGTTTGTGGAAAGAGATCTGAAGATTGCATGTTGAGTATTGAGTATTCAAAGGTGTGAATTGATGATATTCTATTGAGGATTGAGGTTTGACAACTGATTGTTGAGGTCTGAGGTCTGAAGACTGAGGATTCAGGATTGAGGATTCAGGATTGAGGTTTGAGGACTGAGGATTGAGGATTGAGGATTGAGAATTGAGGATGAGGGCTGAGGGTTGAGGATTGAGGTTTGAGGACTGACGACTGAGGATCGAGGGTTGAGAATTGAGGATTGAGGATTGAGGATTGAAGATTGAGTATTGAGGATTGAAGACTGACGACAGAGGATTGAGGATTGAGGATTGAGGATTGAGGATTGAGGATTGAGGATTGAAGGTTGAGTATTGAGGATTGAGGATTGAGGATTGATGATTGAGGATTGAGTACTGAGGGTTGAAGATTGATGATTGAGGATTGAGGATGAGGGCTGAGGGTTGAGGATTGAGGTTTGAGGACTGACAACTGAGGATCGAGGGTTGAGAATTGAGGATTGAGGATTGAGGATTGAAGATTGAGTATTGAGGATTGAAGACAGACGACAGAGGATTGAGGATTGAGGATTGAGGATTGAGGATTGAGGATTGAGGATTGAAGATTGACTATTGAGGAGTGATGATTGAGAATTGAGGATTGAGGATTGAGGGTTGAAGATTGAGGCTTGAGTATTGAGGATTGAGGATTGAGGATTGAGGATTGAGGATTGAGGATTGAGGATTGAGGATTGAGGATTGAGGATTGAGGACTGAGGATTGAAGATTGAGGATTGAGGATTGAGGATGAGGGCTGAGGGTTGAGGATTGAGGTTTGAGGACTGAGGACTGAGGATCGAGGTTTGAGAATTGAGGATTGAGGATTGAGGATTGAGGATTGAGGATTGAAGATTGAGTATTGAGGATTGAAGATTGAGGATTGAGGATTGAGGATTGAGGATTGACGATGAGGTCTGAGGGTTGAGGATTGAGGTTTGATGACTGAGGACTGATGATTGAGGATTGAGAATTGAGGATTGGGGATTGAGGATTGAAGATTGAGGATTGGGTATTAAGGATTGAGGAATGAGGTTTGAGGATTGAGGATTGAGGATTGAGGATTGAAGATTGAGGATTGGGGACTGAGTGTTGAGGGTTGAGTGATGAGAATTGATGTTTGTGGATTGAGACTTGAAGATTGCAGGTTGAGTATTGAGTATTGAAATGTGTGAATTGATGATATTCTATTGAGGATTGAGGTTTGACAACAGATTGTTGATGTCTGAGGTCTGAATATTTAGGATTCAGGATTGAGGATTCAGGATTGAGGTTTGAGGACTGAAGATTGAGGATTGAGGATTGAGGGTTGAGGATTGAGGACTGAGGATTGAAGATTGAGGATTGAGGATTGAGGATAAGGGCTGAGGGTTGAGGCTTGAGGTTTGAGGACTGAGGACTGATGATCGAGGATTGAGAATTGAGGACTGAGCATTGAGGAGTGAGGATTGAGGATTGAGGATTGAAGATTGAGTATTGCGGATTGAAGACTGACGATTGAGAATTGAGGATTGAGGATTGAGCATTGAGGACTGAGTGTTGAGGGTTGAGTGATGAGAATTGATGATTGTGTATAGAGGTTTGAAGATTGCAGATTGAGTATTGAGTATTGAAAACTCTGAATTGAGGATATTCTATTGAGGATTGAGGATTGACAACTGATTGTTGATGACTGAGGGCTGAAGATTGAGGATTCAGGAATGAGGATTCAGAATTGAGGACTCAGAATTGAGGTTTGAGGACTGAGGATTGACGATTGAAGATTGAGTATTGAAGATTGAAGATTGAGGATTGAGGATTGAGGATTGAAGATTGAGGATTGGGTATTGAGGATTGAAGAATGAGGATTGAGGATTGAGGATTGAGGATTGAGGATTGAGGATTGAAGATTGAGGATTGGGTATTGAGGATTGAAGAATGAGGATTGAGGATTGAGGATTGAGTATTGAGGAATGAAGTTTGAGGATTGAGGATTGAGGATTGAGGATTGAGGACTGAAGGTTGAGGATTGGGGACTGAGTGTTGAGGGTTGAGTGATGAGAATTCATGTTTGTCGATAGAGATTTGAAGATTGCATGCTGAGTATTCAGTATTCAAAGGTGTGAATTGATGATATTCTATTGAGGATTGAGGTTTGACAACTGATTGTTGAGGTCTGAGGTCTGAAGATTGAGGATTCAGGATTGAGGATTCAGGATTGAGGTTTGAGGACTGAGGATTGAGGATTGAGGATTGAGGATTGAGGATTGAAGATTGAGGATTGGGTATTGAGGATTGAAGAATGAGGATTGAGGATTGAGGATCGAGGATTGAAGACTGAGGATTGAGGTTTGAGGATGAGGGCTGAGGGTTGAGGATTGAGGTTTGAGGACTGAGGACTGAGTATCAAGGATTGAGAATTGAGGATTGAGGATTGTGGATTGAAGATTGAGGACTGGGTATAGAGGATTGGAGAATGAGGATTGAGAATTGAGGATTGAGGATTGAGGATTGAGGATTGAGGATTGAAGATTGAGTATTGAGGATTGAAGACTGACGATTGAGGATTGAGGATTGAGGATTGAGGATTGGGTAATGAGGATTGAAGAATGAGGATTGAGGATTGAGGATTGAGTATTGAGGAATGAAGATTGAGGATTGAGGATTGAGGATTGAGGATTGAGGATTGAGGATCGAGGATTGAAGACTGAGGATTGAGGTTTGAGGATGAGAGCTGAGGTTTGAGGATTGAGGTTAGAGGACTGAGGACTGAGGATCAAGGATTGAGAATTGAGAATTGAGGATTGAGGATTGTGGATTGAAGATTGAGGACTGGGTATAGAGGATTGAAGAATGAGGATTGAGGATTGAGGATTGAGGATTGAGGATTGAAGATTGAGGATTGGGTATTGAGGATTGAAGAATGAGGATTGAGGATTGAGGATCGAGGATTGAAGACTGAGGATTGAGGTTTGAGGATGAGGGCTGAGGGTTGAGGATTGAGGTTTGAGGACTGAGGACTGAGTATCAAGGATTGAGAATTGAGGATTGAGGATTGTGGATTGAAGATTGAGGACTGGGTATAGAGGATTGAAGAATGAGGATTGAGAATTGAGGATTGAGGATTGAGGATTGAGGATTGAGGATTGAGGATTGAGGATTGAAGATTGAGTATTGAGGATTGAAGACTGACGATTGAGGATTGAGGATTGAGGATTGAGGATTGGGTAATGAGGATTGAAGAATGAGGATTGAGGATTGAGGATTGAGGATTGAGTATTGAGGAATGAAGATTGAGGATTGAGGATTGAGGATTGAGGATTGAGTATTGAAGGTTGAGGATTGGGGACTGAGTGTTGAGGGTTGAGTGATGAGAATTCATGTTTGTGGAAAGAGATCTGAAGATTGCATGTTGAGTATTGAGTATTCAAAGGTGTGAATTGATGATATTCTATTGAGGATTGAGGTTTGACAACTGATTGTTGAGGTCTGAGGTCTGAAGACTGAGGATTCAGGATTGAGGATTCAGGATTGAGGTTTGAGGACTGAGGATTGAGGATTGAGGATTGAGGATTGAGGATTGAGGACTGAGGGTTGAAGATTGAGGATTGAGGATTGAGGATGAGGGCTGAGGGTTGAGGATTGAGGTTTGAGGACTGAGGTCTGAGGATCGAGGATTGAGAATTGAGGATTGATGGTTGAGGATTGAGGATTGAGGATTGAAGATTGGCTATTGAGGATTGAAGACTGACGACAGAGGATTGCGGATTGAGGATTGAGGATTGAGGATTGAGGATTGAGGATTGAGGATTGTGGATTGAGGATTGAAGATTGAGGATTGAGGATTGAGGATTGAGGATTGAGGAATGAAGTTTGAGGATGAGGGCTGAGGATTGAGGATTGAGAATTGAGGATGAGGGCTGAGGGTTGAGGATTGAGGTTTGAGGACTGACGACTGAGGATCGAGGGTTGAGAATTGAGGATTGAGGATTGAGGATTGAAGATTGAGTATTGAGGATTGAAGACTGACGACAGAGGATTGAGGATTGAGGATTGAGGATTGAGGATTGAAGATTGAGTATTGAGGATTGAGGATTGAGGATTGAGGATTGAGGATTGAGGACTGAGGATTGAAGATTGATGATTGAGGATTGAGGATGAGGGCTGAGGGTTGAGGATTGAGGTTTGAGGACTGACAACTGAGGATCGAGGGTTGAGAATTGAGGATTGAGGATTGAGGATTGAAGATTGAGTATTGAGGATTGAAGACAGACGACAGAGGATTGAGGATTGAGGATTGAGGATTGAGGATTGAGGATTGAGGATTGAAGATTGAGTATTGAGGATTGATGATTGAGAATTGAGGATTGAGGATTGAGGGTTGAAGATTGAGGCTTGAGTATTGAGGATTGAAGATTGAGGATTGAGGATTGAGGATTGAGGATTGAGGGTTGAGGATTGAGGATTGAGGATTGAGGATTGAACATTGAGGGTTGAGGATTGAGGATTGAGGATTGAGGATTGAGGATTGAAAATTGAAGATTGAATATTTCTGATTGAAGATTGAGGATTGAGGATTGAGGGTTGTGGATTGAGGACGAGGACTGAGGGCTGAGTATTGATGTTTGAGGTCTGAGGATTGAGGATTGAGGATTGAGGATTGAGGATTGAGTATTGAGGATTGAGGATTGAGGACTGAGGATTGAAGATTGAGGATTGAGGATTGAGTATTGAGGATTGAGGATTGAGGATTGAAGATTCAGTATTGACGATTGAAGATTGAGAATTGAGGATTGAGGATTGAGCATTGAGGACTGAGTGTTGAGGGTTGAGTGATGCGAATTGATGATTGTGGGTAGAGGTTTGAAGATTGCAGATTGAGTAGTTAGTATTGAAGACTGTGAATTGAGGATATTCTATTGAGGATTTAGGATTGACAACTGATTGTTGATGACTGAGGTCTGAAGATTGACGATTCAGAAATGAGGATTCAGAATTGGGGATTCAGAACTGAGGTTTGAGGACAGAGGATTGAGGATTGAGGATTGAGGATTGAGGATTGAGGATCGAGGATTGAAGACTGAGGATTGAGGTTTGAGGATGAGAGCTGAGGGTTGAGGATTGAGGTTAGAGGACTGAGCACTGTGGATCAAGGATTGAGAATTGAGGATTGAGGATTGTGGATTGAAGATTCAGGACTGGGTATAGAGGATTGAAGAATGAGGATTGAGGATTGAGGATTGAGGATTGAAGATTGTGGATTGGGTATTGAGGATTGAAGAATGAGGATTGAGGATTGAGGATCGAGGATTGAAGACTGAGGATTGAGGTTTGAGGATGAGGGTTGAGGGTTGGGGATTAAGGTTTGAGGACTGAGGACTGAGGATCAAGGATTGAGAATTGCGGATTGAGGATTGTGGATTGAAGATTGCGGACTGGGTATAGAGGATTGAAGAATGAGGATTGAGAATTGAGGATTGAGGATTGAGGATTGAGGATTGTGGATTGTGGATTGAAGATTGAGGACTGGGTATAGAGGATTGAAGAATGAGGATTGAGAATTGAGTACTGAGGATTGAGGATTGAGGATTGAGGATTGAAGATTGAGTATTGAGGATTGAAGACTGACGATTGAGGATTGAGGATTGAGGATTGAGGATTGAGGATTGAGGATTGAGGATTGAAGATTGAGTATTGAGGATTGAAGATTGAGGATTGAGGATAGAGGATGAGGGCTGAGGATTGAGGATTGAGGTTTGAGGACTGAGGACTGAGGATCGAAGTTTGAGAATTGAGGATTGAGGATTGAGGATTGAGGATTGAGGATTGAAGATTGTGTATTGACGATTGAAGACTGACGATTGAGGATTGAGGATTGAGGATTGAGGATTGAGGATTGAGGATTGAAGATTGAGTATAGAGGATTCAAGATTGAGGATTGAGGATTGAGGATTGAGGAATCACGTTTGAGGATGAGGGCTGATGGTTTAGGATAGAGGTTTGATGACTGAGGGCTGTGGATTGAGGATTGAGAATTGAGGATTGAGGATTGAGGATTGAAGATTGAGGTTTGAGTATTGAGGATTGAAGATTGAGGATTGAGGATTGAGGCTTGAGGATTGACGATTGAGTATTGGGGATAAAGATTGAGAATTGAGGATTGAGGATTGATGATTGAAGATTGAAGATTGAGGATTGAGGATTGAGAATTGAGGATTGAGCATTGAGGATTGAGGATTGAGGATTGGAGATTGAGTATTGCGGATTGAAGACTGACGATTGAGAATTGAGGATTGAGGGTTGAGCATTGAGGACTGAGTGTTGAGGGTTGCGTGATGAGAATTGATGATTGTGGATATAGGTTTGAAGATTGCAGATTGAGTATTGAGTATTGAAAACTGTGAATTGAGGATATTCTATTGAGGATTGAGGATTGACAACTGATTGTTGATGACTGAGGGCTGAAGATTGAGGATTCAGGAATGAGGATTCAGAACTGAGGATTCAGAATTGAGGTTTGAGGACTGAGGATTGACGATTGAAGATTGGGTATTGAAGATTGAAGATTGAGGATTGAGGATTGAGGATTGAAGATTGAGGATTGGGTATTGAGGATTGAAGAATGAGGATTGAGGATTGAGGATTGAGGATTGAGGATTGAGGATTGAAGATTGAGGATTGGGTATTGAGGATTGAAGAATGAGGATTGAGGATTGAGGATTGAGTATTGAGGAATGAAGATTGAGGATTGAGGATTGAGGATTGAGGATTGAGGATTGAAGGTTGAGGATTGGGGACTGAGTGTTGAGGGTTGAGTGATGAGAATTCATGTTTGTGGATAGAGATCTGAAGATTGCATGTTGAGTATTGAGTATTCAAAGGTGTGAATTGATGATATTCTATTGAGGATTGAGGTTTGACAACTGATTGTTGAGGTCTGAGGTCTGAAGATTGAGGATTCAGGATTGAGGATTCAGGATTGAGGTTTGAGGACTGAGGATTGAGGATTGAGGATTGAGGATTGAGCATTGAGGACTGAGGGTTGAAGATTGAGGATTGAGGATTGAGGATGAGGGCTGAGGGTTGAGGATTGAGGTTTGAGGACTGAGGTCTGAGGATCGAGGATTGAGAATTGAGGATTGATGGTTGAGGATTGAGGATTGAGGATTGAAGATTGACTATTGAGGATTGAAGACTGACGACAGAGGATTGAGGATTGAGGATTGAGGATTGAGGATTGAGGATTGAGGATTGAGGATTGTAGATTGAGGATTGAAGATTGAGGATTGAGAATTGAGGATTGAGGATTGAGGAATGAAGTTTGAGGATGAGGGCTGAGGATTGAGGATTGAGAATTGAGGATGAGGGCTGAGGGTTGAGGACTGAGGTTTGAGGACTGACGACTGAGGATCGAGGGTTGAGAATTGAGGATTGAGGATTGAGGATTGAGGATTGAAGATTGAGTACTGAGGATTGAGGATTGAGGATTGAGGATTGAGGATTGAGGACTGAGGATTGAAGATTGATGATTGAGGATTGAGGATGAGGGCTGAGGGTTGAGGATTGAGGTTTGAGGACTGACAACTGAGGATCGAGGGTTGAGAATTGAGGATTGAGGATTGAGGATTGAAGATTGAGTATTGAGGATTGAAGACTGACGACAGAGGATTGAGGATTGAGGATTGAGGATTGAGGATTGAGGATTGAGGATTGAGGATTGAAGATTGAGTATTGAGGATTGAGGATTGAGGATTGAGGATTGAGGATTGAGGATTGAGGATTGAGGATTGAGGATTGGGTATTGAGGATGAGGGCTGAGGGTTGAGGATTGAGGTTTGAGGACTGAGGGCTGAGGTTTGAGGATTGAGAATTGAGGATTGAGGATTGAGGGTTGAAGATTGAGGCTTGAGTATTGAGGATTGAAGATTGAAGATTGAGGATTGAGGATTGAGGATTGAGGATTGAGGATTGAGGATTGAGGATTGAAGACAGACGACAGATGATTGAGGATTGAGGATTGAGGATTGAGGATTGAGGATTGAGGATTGAAGATTGAGTATTGAGGATTGATGATTGAGAATTGAGGATTGAGGATTGAGGGTTGAAGATTGAGGCTTGAGTATTGAGGATTGAAGATTGAGGATTGAGGATTGAGGATTGAGGATTGAGGGTTGAGGATTGAGGATTGAGGATTGAGGATTGAACATTGAGGGTTGAGGATTGAGGATTGAGGATTGAGGATTGAGGATTGAAGATTGAAGATTGAATATTTCTGATTGAAGATTGAGGATTGAGGATTGAGGGTTGTGGATTGAGGACGAGGACTGAGGGCTGAGTATTGATGTTTGAGGTCTGAGGATTGAGGATTGAGGATTGAGGATTGAGGATTGAGTATTGAGGATTGAGGATTGAGGACTGAGGATTGAAGATTGAGGATTGAGGATTGAGTATTGAGGATTGAGGATTGAGGATTGAAGATTCAGTATTGACGATTGAAGATTGAGAATTGAGGATTGAGGATTGAGCATTGAGGACTGAGTGTTGAGGGTTGAGTGATGCGAATTGATGATTGTGGGTAGAGGTTTGAAGATTGCAGATTGAGTAGTTAGTATTGAAGACTGTGAATTGAGGATATTCTATTGAGGATTTAGGATTGACAACTGATTGTTGATGACTGAGGTCTGAAGATTGACGATTCAGAAATGAGGATTCAGAATTGGGGATTCAGAACTGAGGTTTGAGGACAGAGGATTGAGGATTGAGGATTGAGGATTGAGGATTGAGGATCGAGGATTGAAGACTGAGGATTGAGGTTTGAGGATGAGAGCTGAGGGTTGAGGATTGAGGTTAGAGGACTGAGCACTGTGGATCAAGGATTGAGAATTGAGGATTGAGGATTGTGGATTGAAGATTGAGGACTGGGTATAGAGGATTGAAGAATGAGGATTGAGGATTGAGGATTGAGGATTGAAGATTGTGGATTGGGTATTGAGGATTGAAGAATGAGGATTGAGGATTGAGGATCGAGGATTGAAGACTGAGGATTGAGGTTTGAGGATGAGGGCTGAGGGTTGGGGATTAAGGTTTGAGGACTGAGGACTGAGGATCAAGGATTGAGAATTGCGGATTGAGGATTGTGGATTGAAGATTGAGGACTGGGTATAGAGGATTGAAGAATGAGGATTGAGAATTGAGGATTGAGGATTGAGGATTGAGGATTGTGGATTGTGGATTGAAGATTGAGGACTGGGTATAGAGGATTGAAGAATGAGGATTGGGAATTGAGTACTGAGGATTGAGGATTGAGGATTGAGGATTGAAGATTGAGTATTGAGGATTGAAGACTGACGATTGAGGATTGAGGATTGAGGATTGAGGATTGAGGATTGAGGATTGAAGATTGAGTATTGAGGATTGAAGATTGAGGATTGAGGATTGAGGATTGAGGATTGACGATGAGGTCTGAGGGTTGAGGATTGAGGTTTGATGACTGAGGGCTGATGATTGAGGATTGAGAATTGAGGATTGGGGATTGAGGATTGAAGATTGAGGATTGGGTATTAAGGATTGAGGAATGAGGATTGAGGATTGAGGATTGAGGATTGAGGATTGGGGACTGAGTGTTGAGGGTTGAGTGATGAGAATTGATGATTGTGTATAGAGGTTTGAAGATTGCAGATTGAGTATTGAGTATTGAAAACTCTGAATTGAGGATATTCTATTGAGGATTGAGGATTGACAACTCATTGTTGATGACTGAGGGCTGAAGATTGAGGATTCAGGAATGAGGATTCAGAATTGAGGACTCAGAATTGAGGTTTGAGGACTGAGGATTGACGATTGAACACTGAGTATTGAAGATTGAAGATTGAGGATTGAGGATTGAGGATTGAGGATTGAAGATTGAGGATTGGGTATTGAGGATTGAAGAATGAGGATTGAGGATTGAGGATTGAGGATTGAGGATTGAGGATTGAAGATTGAGGATTGGGTATTGAGGATTGAAGAATGAGGATTGAGGATTGAGGATCTAGTACTGAGGAATGAAGATTGAGGATTGAGGATTGAGGATTGAAGGTTGACGATTGGGGACTGAGTGTTGAGGGTTGAGTGATGAGAATTCATGTTTGTGGATAGAGATTTGAAGATTGCATGTTGAGTATTCAGTATTCAAAGGTGTGAATTGATGATATTCTATTGAGGATTGAGGTTTGACAACTGATTGTTGAGGTCTGAGGTCTGAAGATTGAGGATTCAGGATTGAGGATTCAGGATTGAGGTTTGAGGACTGAGGATTGAGGATTGAGGATTGAGGATTGAGGATTGAGGACTGAGGGTTGAAGATTGAGGATTGAGGATTGAGGGTGAGGGCTGAGGGTTGAGGATTGAGGTTTGAGGACTGAGGTCTGAGGATCGAGGATTGAGAATTGAGGATTGATGGTTGAGGATTGAGGACTGAGGATTGAAGATTGACTATTGAGGATTGAAGACTGACGACAGAGGATTGAGGATTGAGGATTGAGGATTGAGGATTGAGGATTGAGGATTGAGGATTGTAGATTGAGGATTGAAGATTGAGGATTGAGGATTGAGGACTGAGGATTGAGGAATGAAGTTTGAGGATGAGGGCTGAGGATTGAGGATTGAGAATTGAGGATGAGGGCTGAGGGTTGAGGACTGAGGTTTGAGGACTGACGACTGAGGATCGAGGGTTGAGAATTGAGGATTGAGGATTGAGGATTGAAGATTGAGTATTGAGGATTGAAGACTGACGACAGAGGATTGAGGATTGAGGATTGAGGATTGAGGATTGAGGATTGAGGATTGAGGATTGAAGATTGAGTATTGAGGATTGAGGATTGAGGATTGAGGATTGAGGATTGAGGATTGAGGATTGAGGATTGAGGATTGAGGATTGAGGATTGGGTATTGAGGATGAGGGCTGAGGGTTGAGGATTGAGGTTTGAGGACTGAGGGCTGAGGTTTGAGGATTGAGAATTGAGGATTGAGGATTGAGGGTTGAAGATTGAGGCTTGAGTATTGAGGATTGAAGATTGAGGATTGAGGATTGAGGATTGAGGATTGAGGATTGAGGATTGAGGATTGAGGATTGAAGACAGACGACAGAGGATTGAGGATTGAGGATTGAGGATTGAGGATTGAGGATTGAAGATTGAGTATTGAGGATTGATGATTGAGAATTGAGGATTGAGGATTGAGGGTTGAAGATTGAGGCTTGAGTATTGAGGATTGAAGATTGAGGATTGAGGATTGAGGATTGAGGGTTGAGGATTGAGGATTGAGGATTGAGGATTGAGGATTGAGGGTTGAGGATTGAGGATTGAGGATTGAGGATTGAGGATTGAAGATTGAAGATTGAATATTTCTGATTGAAGATTGAGGATTGAGGATTGAGGGTTGTGGATTGAGGACGAGGACTGAGGGCTGAGTATTGATGTTTGAGGTCTGAGGATTGAGGATCGAGGATTGAGGATTGAGGATTGAGTATTGAGGATTGAGGATTGAGGACTGAGGATTGAAGATTGAGGATTGAGGATTGAGGATTGAGGATTGAACATTGAGGGTTGAGGATTGAGGATTGAGGATTGAGGATTGAGGATTGAAGATTGAAGATTGAATATTTCTGATTGAAGATTGAGGATTGAGGATTGAGGGTTGTGGATTGAGGACGAGGACTGAGGGCTGAGTATTGATGTTTGAGGTCTGAGGATTGAGGATCGAGGATTGAGGATTGAGGATTGAGTATTGAGGATTGAGGATTGAGGACTGAGGATTGAAGATTGAGGATTGAGGATTGAGGATGAGGGCTGACGTTTGAGGATTGAGGTTTGAGGACTGAGGACTGAGGATCGAGGTTTGAGAATTGAGGATTGAGGATTGAGGATTGAGGATTGAGGATTGAAGATTGAGTATTGAGGATTGAAGATTGAGGATTGAGGATTGAGGATTGAGGATTGACGATGAGGTCTGAGGGTTGAGGATTGAGGTTTGATGACTGAGGACTGATGATTGAGGATTGAGAATTGAGGATTGGGGATTGAGGATTGAAGATTGAGGATTGGGTATTAAGGATTGAGGAATGAGGATTGCGGATTGAGGATTGAGGATTGAGGATTGAAGATTGAGGATTGGGGACTGAGTGTTGAGGGTTGAGTGATGAGAATTGATGTTTGTGGATAGAGATTTGAAGATTGCAGGTTGAGTATTGAGTATTGAAATGTGTGAATTGATGATATTCTATTGAGGATTGAGGTTTGACAACAGATTGTTGAGGTCTGAGGTCTGAAGATTTAGGATTCAGGATTGAGGATTCAGGATTGAGGTTTGAGGACTGAGGATTGAGGATTGAGGATTGAGGGTTGAGGATTGAGGACTGAGGATTGAAGATTGAGGATTGAGGATTGAGGATAAGGGCTGAGGGTTGAGGCTTGAGGTTTGAGGACTGAGGACTGATGATCGAGGATTGAGAATTGAGGACTGAGCATTGAGGAGTGAGGATTGAGGATTGAGGATTGAAGATTGAGTATTGCGGATTGAAGACTGACGATTGAGAATTGAGGATTGAGGATTGAGCATTGAGGACTGAGTGTTGAGGGTTGAGTGATGAGAATTGATGATTGTGTATAGAGGTTTGAAGATTGCAGATTGAGTATTGAGTATTGAAAACTCTGAATTGAGGATATTCTATTGAGGATTGAGGATTGACAACTCATTGTTGATGACTGAGGGCTGAAGATTGAGGATTCAGGAATGAGGATTCAGAATTGAGGACTCAGAATTGAGGTTTGAGGACTGAGGATTGACGATTGAACACTGAGTATTGAAGATTGAAGATTGAGGATTGAGGATTGAGGATTGAAGATTGAGGATTGGGTATTGAGGATTGAAGAATGAGGATTGAGGATTGAGGATTGAGGATTGAGGATTGAGGATTGAAGATTGAGGATTGGGTATTGAGGATTGAAGATTGAGGATTGAGGATTGAGGATTGAGGATTGAGGATTGAAGATTGAGGATTGGGGACTGAGTGTTGAAGATTGAGGATTGAGGATTGAGTATTGAGGATTGAGGATTGAGGATTGAAGATTCAGTATTGACGATTGAAGATTGAGAATTGAGGATTGAGGATTGAGCATTGAGGACTGAGTGTTGAGGGTTGAGTGATGAGAATTGATGATTGTGGGTAGAGGTTTGAAGATTGCAGATTGAGTAGTTAGTATTGAAGACTGTGAATTGAGGATATTCTATTGAGGATTTAGGATTGACAACTGATTGTTGATGACTGAGGTCTGAAGATTGACGATTCAGAAATGAGGATTCAGAATTGGGGATTCAGAACTGAGGTTTGAGGACAGAGGATTGAGGATTGAGGATTGAGGATTGAGGATTGAGGATCGAGGATTGAAGACTGAGGATTGAGGTTTGAGGATGAGAGCTGAGGGTTGAGGATTGAGGTTAGAGGACTGAGGACTGTGGATCAAGGATTGAGAATTGAGGATTGAGGATTGTGGATTGAAGATTGAGGACTGGGTATAGAGGATTGAAGAATGAGGATTGAGGATTGAGGATTGAGGATTGAAGATTGTGGATTGGGTATTGAGGATTGAAGAATGAGGATTGAGGATTGAGGATCGAGGATTGAAGACTGAGGATTGAGGTTTGAGGATGAGGGCTGAGGGTTGGGGATTGAGGTTTGAGGACTGAGGACTGAGGATCAAGGATTGAGAATTGCGGATTGAGGATTGTGGATTGAAGATTGAGGACTGGGTATAGAGGATTGAAGAATGAGGATTGAGAATTGAGGATTGAGGATTGAGGATTGAGGATTGTGGATTGTGGATTGAAGATTGAGGACTGGGTATAGAGGATTGAAGAATGAGGATTGAGAATTGAGTACTGAGGATTGAGGATTGAGGATTGAGGATTGAAGATTGAGTATTGAGGATTGAAGACTGACGATTGAGGATTGAGGATTGAGGATTGAGGATTGAGGATTGAGGATTGAAGATTGAGTATTGAGGATTGAAGATTGAGGATTGAGGATAGAGGATGAGGGCTGAGGATTGAGGATTGAGGTTTGAGGACTGAGGACTGAGGATCGAAGTTTGAGAATTGAGGATTGAGGATTGAGGATTGAGGATTGAGGATTGAGTATTGAGGATTGAAGATTGAGGATTGAGGATTGAGGCTTGAGGATTGACGATTGAGTATTGGGGATAAAGATTGAGAATTGAGGATTGAGGATTGATGATTGAAGATTGAAGATTGAGGATTGAGGATTGAGGATGAGGGCTGAGGGTTGAGGCTTGAGGTTTGAGGACTGAGGACTGATGATCGAGGATTGAGAATTGAGGATTGAGCATTGAGGATTGAGGATTGAGGATTGGAGATTGAGTATTGCGGATTGAAGACTGACGATTGAGAATTGAGTATTGAGGGTTGAGCATTGAGGAATGAGTGTTGAGGGTTGCGTGATGAGAATTGATGATTGTGGATATAGGTTTGAAGATTGCAGATTGAGTATTGAGTATTGAAAACTGTGAATTGAGGATATTCTATTGAGGATTGAGGATTGACAACTGATTGTTGATGACTGAGGGCTGAAGATTGAGGATTCAGGAATGAGGATTCAGAATTGAGGATTCAGAATTGAGGTTTGAGGACTGAGGATTGACGATTGAAGATTGGGTATTGAAGATTGAAGATTGAGGATTGAGGATTGAGGATTGAAGATTGAGGATTGGGTATTGAGGATTGAAGAATGAGGATTGAGGATTGAGGATTGAGGATTGAGGATTGAGGATTGAAGATTGAGGATTGGGTATTGAGGATTGAAGAATGAGGATTGAGGATTGAGGATTGAGTATTGAGGAATGAAGATTGAGGATTGAGGATTGAGGATTGAGGATTGAGGATTGAAGGTTGAGGATTGGGGACTGAGTGTTGAGGGTTGAGTGATGAGAATTCATGTTTGTGGATAGAGATCTGAAGATTGCATGTTGAGTATTGAGTATTCAAAGGTGTGAATTGATGATATTCTATTGAGGATTGAGGTTTGACAACTGATTGTTGAGGTCTGAGGTCTGAAGATTGAGGATTCAGGATTGAGGATTCAGGATTGAGGTTTGAGGACTGAGGATTGAGGATTGAGGATTGAGGATTGAGGATTGAGGACTGAGGGTTGAAGATTGAGGATTGAGGATTGAGGATGAGGGCTGAGGGTTGAGGATTGAGGGTTGAGGACTGAGGTCTGAGGATCGAGGATTGAGAATTGAGGATTGATGGTTGAGGATTGAGGATTGAGGATTGAAGATTGACTATTGAGGATTGAAGACTGACGACAGAGGATTGAGGATTGAGGATTGAGGATTGAGGATTGAGGATTGAGGATTGAGGATTGTAGATTGAGGATTGAAGATTGAGGATTGAGAATTGAGGATTGAGGATTGAGGAATGAAGTTTGAGGATGAGGGCTGAGGATTGAGGATTGAGAATTGAGGATGAGGGCTGAGGGTTGAGGACTGAGGTTTGAGGACTGACGACTGAGGATCGAGGGTTGAGAATTGAGGATTGAGGATTGAGGATTGAAGATTGAGTATTGAGGATTGAAGACTGACGACAGAGGATTGAGGATTGAGGATTGAGGATTGAGGATTGAGGATTGAGGATTGAAGATTGAGTACTGAGGATTGAGGATTGAGGATTGAGGATTGAGGATTGAGGACTGAGGATTGAAGATTGATGATTGAGGATTGAGGATGAGGGCTGAGGGTTGAGGATTGAGGTTTGAGGACTGACAACTGAGGATCGAGGGTTGAGAATTGAGGATTGAGGATTGAGGATTGAAGATTGAGTATTGAGGATTGAAGACTGACGACAGAGGATTTAGGATTGAGGATTGAGGATTGAGGATTGAGGATTGAGGATTGAGGATTGAAGATTGAGTATTGAGGATTGAGGATTGAGGATTGAGGATTGAGGATTGAGGATTGAGGATTGAGGATTGAGGATTGAGGATTGGGTATTGAGGATGAGGGCTGAGGGTTGAGGATTGAGGTTTGAGGACTGAGGGCTGAGGTTTGAGGATTGAGAATTGAGGATTGAGGATTGAGGGTTGAAGATTGAGGCTTGAGTATTGAGGATTGAAGATTGAGGATTGAGGATTGAGGATTGAGGATTGAGGATTGAGGATTGAGGATTGAGGATTGAGGATTGAACATTGAGGATTGAGGATTGAGGATTGAGGATTGAGGATTGAGGATTGAAGATTGAAGATTGAATATTTCTGATTGAAGATTGAGGATTGAGGATTGAGGGTTGTGGATTGAGGACGAGGACTGAGGGCAGAGTATTGATGTTTGAGGTCTGAGGACTGAGGACTGAGGATTGAGAATTGAGGATTGAGGATTGAGGATTGAAGATTGATGATTGGGTATTAAGGATTGAAGAATGAGGATTGAGGATTGAGGATTGAGGACTGAGGATTGAGGATTGAGTATTGAGGATTGAGGATTGATGATTGAGGATTGAAGATTGAGGATTGGGGACTGAGTGTTGAGGGTAGAGTGATGAGAATTGATGTTTGTGGATAGAGATTTGAAGATTGCAGGTTGAGTATTGAGTATTGAAAGGTGTGAATTGATGATATTCTATTGAGGATTGAGGATTGACAACTGATTGTTGATGTCTGAGGTCTGAAGATTGAGGATTCAGGATTGAGGATTCAGGATTGAGGTTTGAGGGCTGAGGATTGAGGATTGAGGATTGAGGATTGAGGATTGAGGACTGAGGATTGAAGATTGAGGATTGAGGATAGAGGATGAGGGCTGAGGATTGAGGATTGAGGTTTGAGGACTGAGGACTGAGGATCGAGGTTTGAGAATTGAGGATTGAGGATTGAGGATTGAAGATTGAGTATTGAGGATTGAAGACTGACGATTGAGGATTGAGGATTGAGGATTGAGGATTGAGGATTGAGGATTGAAGATTGAGTATAGAGGATTGAAGATTGAGGATTGAGGATTGAGGATTGAGGATTGAGGAATGAAGTTTGAGGATGAGGGCTGATGGTTGAGGATTGAGGTTTGAGGACTGAGGGCTGAGGATTGAGGATTGAGAATTGAGGATTGAGGATTGAGGATTGAAGGTTGAGGATTGAGGATTGAGGATGAGGGCTGAGGATTGAGGATTGAGGTTTGAGGACTGAGGACTGAGGATCGAGGTTTGAGAATTGAGGATTGAGGATTGAGGATTGAGGATTGAGGATTGAGGATTGAGGATTGAGGACTGAGGGTTGAAGATTGAGGATTGAGGAATGAGGGTGAGGGCTGAGGGTTGAGGATTGAGGTTTGAGGACTGAGGTCTGAGGATCGAGGATTGAGAATTGAGGATTGATGGTTGAGGATTGAGGATTGAGGATTGAAGATTGACTATTGAGGATTGAAGACTGACGACAGAGGATTGAGGATTGAGGATTGAGGATTGAGGATTGAGGATTGAGGATTGTAAATTGAGGATTGAAGATTGAGGATTGAGGATTGAGGATTGAGGATTGAGGAATGAAGTTTGAGGATGAGGGCTGAGGATTGAGGATTGAGAATTGAGGATGAGGGCTGAGGGTTGATGATTGAGGTTTGAGGACTGACGACTGAGGATCGAGGGTTGAGAATTGAGGATTGAGGATTGAGGGTTGAAGATTGAGGCTTGAGTATTGAGGATTGAAGATTGAGGATTGAGGATTGAGGATTGAGGATTGAGGATTGAGGATTGAGGATTGAGGATTGAGGATTGAACATTGAGGATTGAGGATTGAGGATTGAGGATTGAGGATTGAGGATTGAAGATTGAAGATTGAATATTTCTGATTGAAGATTGAGGATTGAGGATTGAGGGTTGTGGATTGAGGACGAGGACTGAGGGCAGAGTATTGATGTTTGAGGTCTGAGGATTGAGGACTGAGGATTGAGAATTGAGGATTGAGGATTGAGGATTGAAGATTGATGATTGGGTATTAAGGATTGAAGAATGAGGATTGAGGATTGAGGATTGAGGACTGAGGATTGAGGATTGAGTATTGAGGATTGAGGATTGATGATTGAGGATTGAAGATTGAGGATTGGGGACTGAGTGTTGAGGGTTGAGTGATGAGAATTGATGTTTGTGGATAGAGATTTGAAGATTGCAGGTTGAGTATTGAGTATTGAAAGGTGTGAATTGATGATATTCTATTCAGGATTGAGGATTGACAACTGATTGTTGATGTCTGAGGTCTGAAGATTGAGGATTCAGGATTGAGGATTCAGGATTGAGGTTTGAGGGCTGAGGATTGAGGATTGAGGATTGAGGATTGAGGATTGAGGACTGAGGATTGAAGATTGAGGATTGAGGATAGAGGATGAGGGCTGAGGATTGAGGATTGAGGTTTGAGGACTGAGGACTGAGGATCGAGGTTTGAGAATTGAGGATTGAGGATTGAGGATTGAAGATTGAGTATTGAGGATTGAAAACTGACGATTGAGGATTGAGGATTGAGGATTGAGGATTGAGGATTGAGGATTGAAGATTGAGTATAGAGGATTGAAGATTGAGGATTGAGGATTGAGGATTGAGGATTGAGGAATGAAGTTTGAGGATGAGGGCTGATGGTTGAGGATTGAGGTTTGAGGACTGAGGGCTGAGGATTGAGGATTGAGAATTGAGGATTGAGGATTGAGGATTGAAGGTTGAGGATTGAGGATTGAGGATGAGGGCTGAGGATTGAGGATTGAGGTTTGAGGACTGAGGACTGAGGATCGAGGTTTGAGAATTGAGGATTGAGGATTGAGGATTGAGGATTGAGGATTGAGCATTGAGGATTGAGGATTGAGGATTGAGGATTGAGGATTGAGGATTGAGGATTGAGGATTGGGTATTGAGGATTGAAGTTTGAGGATGAGGGCTGAGGGTTGAGGATTGAGGTTTGAGGACTGAGGCCTGAGGTTTGAGGATTGAGAATTGAGGATTGAGGACTGAGAATTGAGGATTGAGGATTGAAGATTGAAGATTGAGGATTGAGGATTGAGGATTGAAGATTGAGGATTGGGTATTGAGGATTGAAGAATGAGGATTGAGGATTGAGGATTGAGGATTGAGGATTGAGGATTGAAGATTGAGGATTGGGTATTGAGGATTGAAGAATGAGGATTGAGGATTGAGGATTGAGTATTGAGGAATGAAGACTGAGGATTGAGGATTGAGGATTGAGGATTGAGGATTGAAGGTTGAGGATTGGGGACTGAGTGTTGAGGGTTGAGTGATGAGAATTCATGTTTGTGGATAGAGATTTGAAGATTGCATGTTGAGTATTCAGTATTCAAAGGTGTGAATTGAAGATATTCTATTGAGGATTGAGGTTTGACAACTGATTGTTGAGGTCTGAGGTCTGAAGATTGAGGATTCAGGATTGACGATTCAGGATTGAGGTTTGAGGACTGAGGATTGAGGATTGAGGATTGAGGATTGAGGATTGAGGACTGAGGGTTGAAGATTGAGGATTGAGGATTGAGGGTGAGGGCTGAGGGTTGAGGATTGAGGTTTGAGGACTGAGGTCTGAGGATCGAGGATTGAGAATTGAGGATTGATGGTTGAGGATTGAGGATTGAGGAGTGAAGATTGACTAGTGAGGATTGAAGACTGACGACAGAGGATTGAGGATTGAGGATTGAGGATTGAGGATTGAGGATTGAGGATTGTAAATTGAGGATTGAAGATTGAGGATTGAGGATTGAGGATTGAGGATTGAGGAATGAAGTTTGAGGATGAGGGCTGAGGATTGAGGATTGAGAATTGAGGATGAGGGCTGAGGGTTGATGATTGAGGTTTGAGGACTGACGACTGAGGATCGAGGGTTGAGAATTGAGGATTGAGGATTGAGGATTGAAGATTGAGTATTGAGGATTGAAGACTGACGACAGAGGATTGAGGATTGAGGATTGAGGATTGAGGATTGAAGATTGAGTATTGAGGATTGAGGATTGAGAATTGAGGATTGAGGATTGAGGTTTGAGGACTGAGGATTGAAGATTGATGATTGAGGATTGAGGATGAGGGCTGAGGGTTGAGGATTGAGGTTTGAAGACTGACAACTGAGGATCGAGGGTTGAGAATTGAGGATTGAGGATTGAGGATTGAAGACTGAGTATTGAGGATAGAAGACTGACGACAGAGGATTGAGGATTGAGGATTGAGGATTGAGGATTGAGGATTGAGGATTGAAGATTGAGTATTGAGGATTGAGGATTGAGGATTGAGGATTGAGGATTGAGGATTGAGGATTGAGGATTGAGGATTGGGTATTGAGGATTGAAGTTTGAGGATGAGGGCTGAGGGTTGAGGATTGAGGTTTGAGGACTGAGGGCTGAGGTTTGAGGATTGAGAATTGAGGATTGAGGATTGACGGTTGAAGATTGAGGCTTGAGTATTGAGGATTGAAGATTGAGGATTGACGATTGAGGATTGGGGATTGAGGATTGACGATGAGGTCTGACGGTTGAGGATTGAGGTTTGATGGCGGAGGACTGAGGATTGAGGATTGAGAAATGAGGATTGAGGATTGAGGATTGAAGATTGAGGATTGGGTATTGAGGATTGAGGAATGAGGATTGAGGATTGAGGATTGAGTATTGAGGAATGAAGATTGAGGATTGAGGATTGAGGATTGAGGATTGAAGATTGAGTATTGAGGATTGACGACTGGGGATTGAGGATTGAGGATTGAGGATTGAGGATTGAAGATTGAGGATTGGGGACTGAGTGTTGAAGATTGAGGATTGAGGATTGAGTATTGAGGATTGAGGATTGAGGATTGAAGATTCAGTATTGAGGATTGAAGATTGAGAATTGAGGATTGAGGATTGAGCATTGAGGACTGAGTGTTGAGGGTTGAGTGATGAGAATTGATTACTGTGGGTAGAGGTTTGAAGATTGCAGATTGAGTAGTTAGTATTGAAGACTGTGAATTGAGGATATTCTATTGAGGATTTAGGATTGACAACTGATTGTTGATGACTGAGGTCTGAAGATTGACGATTCAGAAATGAGGATTCAGAATTGACGATTCAGAACTGAGGTTTGAGGACAGAGGATTGAGGACTGAGGATTGAGGATTGAGGATTGAGGATCGAGGATTGAAGACTGAGGATTGAGGTTTGAGGATGAGAGCTGAGGGTTGAGGATTGAGGTTAGAGGACTGAGGACTGTGGATCAAGGATTGAGAATTGAGGATTGAGGATTGTGGATTGAAGATTGAGGACTGGGTATAGAGGATTTAAGAATGAGGATTGAGGATTGAGGATTGAGGATTGAAGATTGTGGATTGGGTATTGAGGATTGAAGAATGAGGATTGAGGATTGAGGATCGAGGATTGAAGACTGAGGATTGAGGTTTGAGGATGAGGGCTGAGGGTTGGGGATTGAGGTTTGAGGACTGAGGACTGAGGATCAAGGATTGAGAATTGAGGATTGAGGATTGTGGATTGAAGATTGAGGACTGGGTATAGAGGATTGAAGAATGAGGATTGAGAATTGAGGATTGAGGATTGAGGATTGAGGATTGTGGATTGTGGATTGAAGATTGAGGACTGGGTATAGAGGATTGAAGAATGAGGATTGAGAATTGAGTACTGAGGATTGAGGATTGAGGATTGAGGATTGAAGATTGAGTGTTGAGGATTGAAGACTGACGATTGAGGATTGAGGATTGAGGATTGAGGATTGAGGATTGAGGATTGAAGATTGAGTATTGAGGATTGAAGATTGAGGATTGAGGATAGAGGATGAGGGCTGAGGATTGAGGATTGAGGTTTGAGGACTGAGGACTGAGGATCGAAGTTTGAGAATTGAGGATTGAGGATTGAGGATTGAGGATTGAGGATTGAAGATTGTGTATTGAGGATTGAAGACTGACGATTGAGGATTGAGGATTGAGGATTGAGGATTGAGGATTGAGGATTGAAGATTGAGTATAGAGGATTCAAGATTGAGGATTGAGGATTGAGGATTGAGGAATCACGTTTGAGGATGAGGGCTGATGGTTTAGGATAGAGGTTTGATGACTGAGGGCTGTGGATTGAGGATTGAGAATTGAGGATTGAGGATTGAGGATTGAAGATTGAGGCTTGAGTATTGAGGATTGAAGATTGAGGATTGAGGATTGAGGATTGAGGATTGACGATTGAGTATTGGGGATTAAAGATTGAGAATTGAGGATTGAGGATTGATGATTGAAGATTGAAGATTGAGGATTGAGGATTGAGGATGAGGGCTGAGGGTTGAGGCTTGAGGTTTGAGGACTGAGGACTGATGATCGAGGATTGAGAATTGAGGATTGAGCATTGAGGATTGAGGATTGAGGATTGTAGATTGAGTATTGCGGATTGAAGACTGACGATTGAGAATTGAGGATTGAGGGTTGAGCATTGAGGACTGAGTGTTGAGGGTTGCGTGATGAGAATTGATGATTGTGGATAGAGGTTTGAAGATTGCAGATTGAGTATTGAGTATTGAAAACTGTGAATTGAGGATATTCTATTGAGGATTGAGGATTGACAACTGATTGTTGATGACTGAGGGCTGAAGATTGAGGATTCAGGAATGAGGATTCAGAATTGAGGATTCAGAATTGAGGTTTGAGGACTGAGGATTGACGATTGAAGATTGGGTATTGAAGATTGAAGATTGAGGATTGAGGATTGAGGATTGAAGATTGAGGATTGGGTATTGAGGATTGAAGAATGAGGATTGAGGATTGAGGATTGAGGATTGAGGATTGAGGATTGAAGGTTGAGGATTGGGTATTGAGGATTGAAGAATGAGGATTGAGGATTGAGGATTGAGTATTGAGGAATGAAGATTGAGGATTGAGGATTGAGGATTGAGGATTGAGGATTGAAGGTTGAGGATTGGGGACTGAGTGTTGAGGGTTGAGTGATGAGAATTCATGTTTGTGGATAGAGATCTGAAGATTGCATGTTGAGTATTGAGTATTCAAAGGTGTGAATTGATGATATTCTATTGAGGATTGAGGTTTGACAACTGATTGTTGAGGTCTGAGGGCTGAAGATTGAGGATTCAGGATTGAGGGTTCAGGATTGAGGTTTGAGGACTGAGGATTGAGGATTGAGGATTGAGGATTGAGGATTGAGGACTGAGGGTTGAAGATTGAGGATTGAGGATTGAGGATGAGGGCTGAGGGTTGAGCATTGAGGTTTGAGGACTGAGGTCTGAGGATCGAGGATTGAGAATTGAGGATTGATGGTTGAGGATTGAGGATTGAGGATTGAAGATTGACTATTGAGGATTGAAGACTGACGACAGAGGATTGAGGATTGAGGATTGAGGATTGAGGATTGAGGATTGAGGATTGAGGATTGTAGATTGAGGATTGAAGATTGAGGATTGAGAATTGAGGATTGAGGATTGAGGAATGAAGTTTGAGGATGAGGGCTGAGGATTGAGGATTGAGAATTGAGGATGAGGGCTGAGGGTTGAGGACTGAGGTTTGAGGACTGACGACTGAGGATCGAGGGTTGAGAATTGAGGATTGAGGACTGAGGATTGAAGATTGAGTATTGAGGGTTGAAGACTGACGACAGAGGATTGAGGATTGAGGATTGAGGATTGAGGATTGAGGATTGAGGATTGAGGATTGAAGATTGAGTACTGAGGATTGAGGATTGAGGATTGAGGATTGAGGACTGCGGATTGAAGATTGATGATTGAGGATTGAGGATGAGGGCTGAGGTTTGAGGATTGAGGTTTGAGGACTGACAACTGAGGATCGAGGGTTGAGAATTGAGGATTGAGGATTGAGGATTGAAGATTGAGTATTGAGGATTGAAGACTGACGACAGAGGATTGAGGATTGAGGATTGAGGATTGAGGATTGAAGATTGAGTATTGAGGATTGAGGATTGAGGATTGAGGATTGAGGATTGAGGTTTGAGGACTGAGGATTGAAGATTGATGATTGAGGATTGAGGATGAGGGCTGAGGGTTGAGGATTGAGGTTTGAAGACTGACAACTGAGGATCGAGGGTTGAGAATTGAGGATTGAGGATTGAGGATTGAAGACTGAGTATTGAGGATAGAAGACTGACGACAGAGGATTGAGGATTGAGGATTGAGGATTGAGGGTTGAGGATTGAGGATTGAAGATTGAGTATTGAGGATTGAGGATTGAGGATTGAGGATTGAGGATTGAGGATTGAGGATTGAGGATTGGGTATTGAGGATTGAAGTTTGAGGATGAGGGCTGAGGGTTGAGGATTGAGGTTTGAGGACTGAGGGCTGAGGTTTGAGGATTGAGAATTGAGGATTGAGGATTGAGGGTTGAAGATTGAGGCTTGAGTATTGAGGATTGAAGATTGAGGATTGACGATTGAGGATTGGGGATTGAGGATTGACGATGAGGTCTGACGGTTGAGGATTGAGGTTTGATGGCGGAGGACTGAGGATTGAGGATTGAGAAATGAGGATTGAGGATTGAGGATTGAAGATTGAGGATTGGGTATTGAGGATTGAGGAATGAGGATTGAGGATTGAGAATTGAGTATTGAGGAATGAAGATTGAGGATTGAGGATTGAGGATTGAGGATTGAAGATTGAGTATTGAGGATTGACGACTGGGGATTGAGGATTGAGGATTGAGGATTGAGGATTGAAGATTGAGGATTGGGGACTGAGTGTTGAAGATTGAGGATTGAGGATTGAGTATTGAGGATTGAGGATTGAGGATTGAAGATTCAGTATTGAGGATTGAAGATTGAGAATTGAGGATTGAGGATTGAGCATTGAGGACTGAGTGTTGAGTGTTGAGTGATGAGAATTGATGACTGTGGGTAGAGGTTTGAAGATTGCAGATTGAGTAGTTAGTATTGAAGACTGTGAATTGAGGATATTCTATTGAGGATTTAGGATTGACAACTGATTGTTGATGACTGAGGTCTGAAGATTGACGATTCAGAAATGAGGATTCAGAATTGACGATTCAAAACTGAGGTTTGAGGACAGAGGATTGAGGACTGAGGATTGAGGATTGAGGATTGAGGATCGAGGATTGAAGACTGAGGATTGAGGTTTGAGGATGAGAGCTGAGGGTTGAGGATTGAGGTTAGAGGACTGAGGACTGTGGATCAAGGATTGAGAATTGAGGATTGAGGATTGTGGATTGAAGATTGAGGACTGGGTATAGAGGATTTAAGAATGAGGATTGAGGATTGAGGATTGAGGATTGAAGATTGTGGATTGGGTATTGAGGATTGAAGAATGAGGATTGAGGATTGAGGATCGAGGATTGAAGACTGAGGATTGAGGTTTGAGGATGAGGGCTGAGGGTTGGGGATTGAGGTTTGAGGACTGAGGACTGAGGATCAAGGATTGAGAATTGAGGATTGAGGATTGTGGATTGAAGATTGAGGACTGGGTATAGAGGATTGAAGAATGAGGATTGAGAATTGAGGATTGAGGATTGAGGATTGAGGATTGTGGATTGTGGATTGAAGATTGAGGACTGGGTATAGAGGATTGAAGAATGAGGATTGAGAATTGAGTACTGAGGATTGAGGATTGAGGATTGAGGATTGAAGATTGAGTATTGAGGATTGAAGACTGACGATTGAGGATTGAGGATTGAGGATTGAGGATTGAGGATTGAGGATTGAAGATTGAGTATTGAGGATTGAAGATTGAGGATTGAGGATAGAGGATGAGGGCTGAGGATTGAGGATTGAGGTTTGAGGACTGAGGACTGAGGATCGAAGTTTGAGAATTGAGGATTGAGGATTGAGGATTGAGGATTGAGGATTGAAGATTGTGTATTGAGGATTGAAGACTGACGATTGAGGATTGAGGATTGAGGATTGAGGATTGAGGATTGAGGATTGAAGATTGAGTATAGAGGATTCAAGACTGAGGATTGAGGATTGAGGATTGAGGAATCACGTTTGAGGATGAGGGCTGATGGTTTAGGATAGAGGTTTGATGACTGAGGGCTGTGGATTGAGGATTGAGAATTGAGGATTGAGGATTGAGGATTGAAGATTGAGGCTTGAGTATTGAGGATTGAAGATTGAGGATTGAGGATTGAGGCTTGAGGATTGACGATTGAGTATTGGGGATTAAAGATTGAGAATTGAGGATTGAGGATTGATGATTGAAGATTGAAGATTGAGGATTGAGGATTGATGATGAGGGCTGAGGGTTGAGGCTTGAGGTTTGAGGACTGAGGACTGATGATCGAGGATTGAGAATTGAGGATTGAGCATTGAGGATTGAGGATTGAGGATTGTAGATTGAGTATTGCGGATTGAAGACTGACGATTGAGAATTGAGGATTGAGGGTTGAGCATTGAGGACTGAGTGTTGAGGGTTGCGTGATGAGAATTGATGATTGTGGATAGAGGTTTGAAGATTGCAGATTGAGTATTGAGTATTGAAAACTGTGAATTGAGGATATTCTATTGAGGATTGAGGATTGACAACTGATTGTTGATGACTGAGGGCTGAAGATTGAGGATTCAGGAATGAGGATTCAGAATTGAGGATTCAGAATTGAGGTTTGAGGACTGAGGATTGACGATTGAAGATTGAGTATTGAAGATTGAAGATTGAGGATTGAGGATTGAGGATGAGGGCTGAGGGTTGAGCATTGAGGTTTGAGGACTGAGGTCTGAGGATCGAGGATTGAGAATTGAGGATTGATGGTTGAGGATTGAGGATTGAGGATTGAGGATTGAGGATTGAAGGTTGAGGATTGGGGACTGAGTGTTGAGGGTTGAGTGATGAGAATTCATGTTTGTGGATAGAGATCTGAAGATTGCATGTTGAGTATTGAGTATTCAAAGGTGTGAATTGATGATATTCTATTGAGGATTGAGGTTTGACAACTGATTGTTGAGGTCTGAGGTCTGAAGATTGAGGATTCAGGATTGAGGGTTCAGGATTGAGGTTTGAGGACTGAGGATTGAGGATTGAGGATTGAGGATTGAGGATTGAGGACTGAGGGTTGAAGATTGAGGATTGAGGATTGAGGATGAGGGCTGAGGGTTGAGCATTGAGGTTTGAGGACTGAGGTCTGAGGATCGAGGATTGAGAATTGAGGATTGATGGTTGAGGATTGAGGATTGAGGATTGAAGATTGACTATTGAGGATTGAAGACTGACGACAGAGGATTGAGGATTGAGGATTGAGGATTGAGGATTGAGGATTGAGGATTGAGGATTGTAGATTGAGGGTTGAAGATTGAGGATTGAGAATTGAGGATTGAGGATTGAGGAATGAAGTTTGAGGATGAGGGCTGAGGATTGAGGATTGAGAATTGAGGATGAGGGCTGAGGGTTGAGGACTGAGGTTTGAGGACTGACGACTGAGGATCGAGGGTTGAGAATTGAGGATTGAGGATTGAGGATTGAAGATTGAGTATTGAGGGTTGAAGACTGACGACAGAGGATTGAGGATTGAGGATTGAGGATTGAGGATTGAGGATTGAGGATTGAGGATTGAAGATTGAGTACTGAGGATTGAGGATTGAGGATTGAGGATTGAGGACTGAGGATTGAAGATTGATGATTGAGGATTGAGGATGAGGGCTGAGGTTTGAGGATTGAGGTTTGAGGACTGACAACTGAGGATCGAGGGTTGAGAATTGAGGATTGAGGATTGAGGATTGAAGATTGAGTATTGAGGATTGAAGACTGACGACAGAGGATTGAGGATTAAGGATTGAGGATTGAGGATTGAGGATTGAGGATTGAGGATTGAAGATTGAGTATTGAGGATTGAGGATTGAGGATTGAGGATTGAGGATTGAGGATTGAGGATTGAGGATTGAGGATTGGGTATTGAGGATGAGGGCTGAGGGTTGAGGATTGAGGTTTGAGGACTGAGGGCTGAGGTTTGAGGATTGAGAATTGAGGATTGAGGATTGAGGGTTGAAGATTGAGGCTTGAGTATTGAGGATTGAAGATTGAGGATTGAGGATTGAGGATTGAGGATTGAGGATTGAGGATTGAGGATTGAGGATTGAGGATTGAACATTGAGGATTGAGGATTGAGGATTGAGGATTGAGGATTGAGGATTGAAGATTGAAGATTGAATATTTCTGATTGAAGATTGAGGATTGAGGATTGAGGGTTGTGGATTGAGGACGAGGACTGAGGGCAGAGTATTGATGTTTGAGGTCTGAGGATTGAGGACTGAGGATTGAGAATTGAGGATTGAGGATTGAGGATTGAAGATTGATGATTGGGTATTAAGGATTGAAGAATGAGGATTGAGGATTGAGGATTGAGGACTGAGGATTGAGGATTGAGTATTGAGGATTGAGGATTGATGATTGAGGATTGAAGATTGAGGATTGGGGACTGAGTGTTGAGGGTTGAGTGATGAGAATTGATGTTTGTGGATAGAGATTTGAAGATTGCAGGTTGAGTATTGAGTATTGAAAGGTGTGAATTGATGATATTCTATTGAGGATTGAGGATTGACAACTGATTGTTGATGTCTGACGTCTGAAGATTGAGGATTCAGGATTGAGGATTCAGGATTGAGGTTTGAGGGCTGAGGATTGAGGATTGAGGATTGAGGATTGAGGATTGAGGACTGAGGATTGAAGATTGAGGATTGAGGATAGAGGATGAGGGCTGAGGATTGAGGATTGAGGTTTGAGGACTGAGGACTGAGGATCGAGGTTTGAGAATTGAGGATTGAGGATTGAGGATTGAAGATTGAGTATTGAGGATTGAAGACAGACGATTGAGGATTGAGGATTGAGGATTGACGATTGAGGATTGAGGATTGAAGATTGAGTATAGAGGATTGAAGATTGAGGATTGAGGATTGAGGATTGAGGATTGAAGAATGAAGTGTGAGGATGAGGGCTGATGGTTGAGGATTGAGGTTTGAGGACTGAGGGCTGAGGATTGAGGATTGAGAATTGAGGATTGAGGATTGAGGATTGAAGGTTGAGGATTGAGGATTGAGGATGAGGGCTGAGGATTGAGGATTGAGGTTTGAGGACTGAGGACTGAGGATCGAGGCTTGAGAATTGAGGATTGAGGATTGAGGATTGAGGATTGAGGATTGAAGATTGAGTATTGAGGATTGAAGATTGAGGATTGAGGATTGAGGATTGAGGATTGAGGACTGAGGATTGAAGATTGATGATTGAGGATTGAGGATGAGGGCTGAGGGTTGAGGATTGAGGTTTGAGGAATGACAACTGAGGATCGAGGGTTGAGAATTGAGGATTGAGGATTGAGGATTGAAGATTGAGTATTGAGGATTGAAGACTGACGACAGAGGATTGAGGATTGAGGATTGAGGATTGAGGATTGAGGATTGAAGATTGAGTATTGAGGATTGAGGATTGAGGATTGAGGATTGAGGATTGAGGATTGAGGATTGGGTATTGAGGATTGAAGTTTGAGGATGAGGGCTGAGGGTTGAGGATTGAGGTTTGAGGACTGAGGGCTGAGGTTTGAGGATTGAGAATTGAGGATTGAGGATTGAGAGTTGAAGATTGAGGCTTGAGTATTGAGGATTGAAGATTGAGGATTGAGGATTGAGGATTGAGGATTGAGAATTGAGGATTGAACATTGAGGATTGAGGATTGAGGATTGAGGATTGAGGATTGAGGATTGAAGATTGAAGATTGAATATTTCTGATTGAAGATTGAGGATTGAGGATTGAGGGTTGTGGATTGAGGACGAGGACTGAGGGCTGAGTATTGATGTTTGAGGTCTGAGGATTGAGGATTGAGGATTGAGAATTGAGGATTGAGGATTGAGGATTGAAGATTGATGATTGGGTATTAAGGATTGAAGAATGAGGATTGAGGATTGAGGATTGAGGACTGAGGATTGAGGATTGAGTATTGAGGATTGAGGATTGATGATTGAGGATTGAAGATTGAGGATTGGGGACTGAGTGTTGAGGGTTGAGTGATGAGAATTGATGTTTGTGGATAGAGATTTGAAGATTGCAGGTTGAGTATTGAGTATTGAAACGTGTGAATTGATGATATTCTATTGAGGATTGAGGATTGACAACTGATTGTTGATGTATGAGGTCTGAAGATTGAGGATTCAGGGTTGAGGATTCAGGATTGAGGTTTGAGGGCTGAGGATTGAGGATTGAGGATTGAGGATTGAGGACTGAGGATTGAAGATTGAGGATTGAGGATAGAGGATGAGGGCTGAGGATTGAGGATTGAGGTTTGAGGACTGAGGACTGAGGATCGAGGTTTGAGAATTGAGGATTGAGGATTAAGGATTGAGGATTGAGGATTGAAGATTGAGTATTGAGGATTGAAGACTGACGATTGAGGATTGAGGATTGAGGATTGAGGATTGAGGATTGAGGATTGAAGATTGAGTATAGAGGATTGAAGATTGAGGATTGGGGATTGAGGATTGAGGATTGAGCAATGAAGTTTGAGGATGAGGGCTGATGGTTGAGGATTGAGGTTTGAGGACTGAGGGCTGAGGATTGAGGATTGAGAATTGAGGATTGAGGATTGAGGATTGAAGGTTGAGGCTTGAGTATTGAGGATTGAAGATTGAGGATTGAGGATTGAGGCTTGAGGATTGACGATTTTGTATTGGGGATTAAAGATTGAGAATTGAGGATTGAGGATTGATGATTGAAGATTGAAGATTGAGGATTGGGGACTGAGTGTTGAGGGTTGAGTGACGAGAATTGATGTTTGTGGATAGAGATTTGAAGATTGCAGGTTGAGTATTGAGTATTGAAACTGTGAATTGATGATATTCTATTGAGGATTGAGGATTGACAACTGATTGTTGATGTCTGAGGTCTGAAGACTGAGGATTCAGGATTGAGGATTCAGGATTGAGGTTTGAGGACTGAGGATTGAGGATTGAGGATTGAGGTTTGAGGATTGAGGACTGAGGATTGAAGATTGAGGATTGAGGATTGAGGATGAGGGCTGAGGGTTGAGGATTGAGGTTTGAGGACTGAGGACTGAGGATCGAGGTTTGAGAAATGAGGATTGAGGATTGAGGATTGAGGATTGAGGATTGAAGATTGAGTATTGAGGATTGAAGATTGAGGATTGAGGATTGAGGATTGAGGATTGACGATGAGGTCTGAGGGTTGAGGATTGAGGTTTGATGACTGAGGACTGATGATCGAGGATTGAGAATTGAGGATTGGGGATTGAGGATTGAAGATTGAGGATTGGGTATTAAGGATTGAGGAATGAGGATTGAGGATTGAGGATTGAGGATTGAGGATTGAAGATTGAGGATTGGGGACTGAGTGTTGAGGGTTGAGTGATGACAATTGATGTTTGTGGATAGAGATTTGAAGATTGCAGGTTGAGTATTGAGTATTGAAATGTGTGAATTGATGATATTCTATTGAGGATTGAGGTTTGACAACAGATTGTTGAGGTCTGAGGTCTGAAGATTGAGGATTCAGGATTGAGGATTCAGGATTGAGGTTTGAGGACTGAGGATTGAGGATTGAGGATTGGGGATTGAGGATTGAGGACTGAGGATTGAAGATTGAGGATTGAGGATTGAGGATGAGGGCTGAGGGTTGAGGCTTGAGGTTTGAGGACTGAGGACTGATGATCGAGGATTGAGAATTGAGGATTGAGCATTGAGGATTGAGGATTGAGGATTGAAGATTGAGTATTGCGGATTGAAGACTGACGATTGAGAATTGAGGATTGAGGATTTTAAGGAAGAGTATTGAGGATTGAAGATTGAGGATTGGGGATTGAGGATTGAGGATTGAGGATTGAAGATTGAGGATGAGGGCTGAGGGTTGAGGATTGAGGTTTGAGGACTGAGGGCTGAGGATTGAGGATTGAGAGTTGAGGATTGAGGATTGAGGATTGAGGATTGAGGATTGAGGATTGAGGATTGAGGATTGAGGATTGAGGATTGAAGATTGAGTATTGGGGATTAAAGATTGAGAATTGAGGATTGAGGATTGAGGACTGAGGTTTGAGGATTGAGGACTGAGGATTGAAGATTGAGGATTGAGGATTGAGGATGAGGGCTGAGGATTGAGGATTTAGGTTTGAGGACTGAAGACTGAGGATCGAGGATTGAGAATTGAGGATTGAAGATTGAGGATTGAGGATTGAGGATTGAAGATTGAGTATTGATGATTGAAAACTGACGATTGAGGATTGAGGATTGAGGATTGAGGATTGAGGATGAGGGCTGAGGGTTGAGGATTGAGGTTTGAGGACTGAGGACTGAGGATTGAGGATTGAGGATTGAAGATTGAGGATTCAGTATTGAGGATTGAAGATTGAGGATTGAGGATTGAGGATTGAGGATTGACGATGAGGTCTGAGGGTTGAGGATTGAGGATTGAGGATTGAGGATAGAGGATGAGGGCTGAGGGTTGAGGATTGTGGTTTGAGGACTGAGGACTGAGGATAGAGGATTGAGAATAGAGGATTGAGGATTGTGGTTTGAGGATTGAAGATTGAAGATTGAGGATAGGGTATTGAGGATTGAACATTCACGCTTGAGGGTTGAGGATTGAGGATTGAGGATTGAGGATTGAAGATTGAATATTGATAATTGAAGATTGAGGATTGAGGTTTGAGGGTTGAGGATTGAGGACGAGGACTGAGGGCTGAGTATTGATGTTTGTGGTCTGAGGATTGTGGATTGAGGATTGAGGATTGAGGATTGAGTATTGAGGATTGAGGATTGAAGACTGAGGATTGAAGATTGAGGATTGAGGATTGAGGATGAGGGCTGAGGATTGAGGATTGAGGTTTGAGGACTGAAGACTGAGGATCGAGGATTGAGAATTGAGGATTGAAGATTGAGGATTGAGGATTGAGGATTGAAGACTGAGTATTGATGATTGAAGACTGACGATTGAGGATTGAGGATTGAGGATTGAGGATTGAGGATTGAGGATTGAAGATTGAGTATTGAGGTTGAAGATTGAGGACTGAGGATTGAGGATTGAGGATTGAGGATTGAAGTCTGAGGATGAGTGCTGAGGGTTGAGGATTGACGTTTGAGGACTGAGGGCTGAGGATTGAGGATTGAGAATTGAGGATTGAGGATTGAGGATTGAAGATTGAGGATTGGGTATTGAGGACTGAGTGTTGAGGGTTGAGTGATGAGAATTGATGTTTGTGGATAGAGATTTGAAGATCGCAGATTGAGTATTGCGTATTGAAAACTCTGAACTGAGGATATTCTATTGCGGATTGAGGATTGAGAGCTGATTGTTGAGGACCGAGTGCTGAAGATTGAGGATTCAGGATTGAGGATTCAGGATTGTGGTTTGAGGACAGAGGATTGAGGGTTGAGGATTGAGGATTGAGCATTGACGATTGAGGATTGAAGATTGAGGATTGGGTACTGAGGATTGAACATTGAGGATTGAGGATTGAGGATTGAGGATTGAGGATTGAGGATTGAGGACTGAAGATTGAGGATTGGGCATTGAGGATTGAAGAATGAGGACTGAAGATTGAGGATTGGGTATTGAGGAATGAAGAATGAGGATTGAGGAATGAGGATTGAGGAGTGAGCATTGAAGAAAGAGTATTGAGGATTGAAGATTGAGGATTGGGGATTGAGGATTGAGGATTGAGGATTGAAGATTGAGGATGACGGCTGAGGGTTGAGGATTGAGGCTTGAGGACTGAGGGCTGAGGATTGAGGATTGAGAATTGAGGATTGAGGATTGAGGATTGAGGATTGAGGATTGACGATTGAGGATTGAAGATTGAGGATTGGGTACTGAGGATTGAACATTGAGGATTGAGGATTGAGTGTTGAGGATTGAGGATTGAGGATTGAAGATTGAATATTGATGATTGAAGATTGAGGATTGAGGATTGAGGATTGAGGATTGAGGATTCAGGATGAGGGCTGAGGGTTGAGGATTGCGGTTTGAGGACTGACGACTGAGGATTGAGGATTGAGGGTTGAAGATTGAGGATTCAGTATTGAGGATTGAAGATTGAGGATTGAGGATTGAGGATTGAGGATTGACGATGAGGTCTGAGGGTTGAGGATTGAGGATTGAGGATTGAGGATTGAGGATGAGGGCTGAGGGTTGAGGCTTGTGGTTTGAGGACTGAGGGCTGAGGATTGAGGATTGAGAATTGAGGACTGAGGATTGAGGATTGAGGATTGAGGATTGAGGATTGAGGATTGAGGACTGAGGATTGAGGATTGAGAATTGAAGATTGAGTATTGGGGATTAAAAATTGAGAATTGAGGATTGAGGATTGATGATTGAGGATTGAAGATTGAGGATTGGGGACTGAGTCTTGAGGGTTGAGGTTTGAGGACTGAGGGCTGAGGTTTGAGGATTGAGAATTGAGGATTGAGGATTGAGAGTTGAAGATTGAGGCTTGAGTATTGAGGATTGAAGATTGAGGATTGAGGATTGAGGATTGAGGATTGAGGATTGAGAATTGAGGATTGAACATTGAGGATTGAGGATTGAGGATTGAGGATTGAGGATTGAGGATTGAAGATTGAAGATTGAATATTTCTGATTGAAGATTGAGGATTGAGGATTGAGGGTTGTGGATTGAGGACGAGGACTGAGGGCTGAGTATTGATGTTTGAGGTCTGAGGATTGAGGATTGAGGATTGAGAATTGAGGATTGAGGATTGAGGATTGAAGATTGATGATTGGGTATTAAGGATTGAAGAATGAGGATTGAGGATTGAGGATTGAGGACTGAGGATTGAGGATTGAGTATTGAGGATTGAGGATTGATGATTGAGGATTGAAGATTGAGGATTGGGGACTGAGTGTTGAGGGTTGAGTGATGAGAATTGATGTTTGTGGATAGATATTTGAAGATTGCAGGTTGAGTATTGAGTATTGAAACGTGTGAATTGATGATATTCTATTGAGGATTGAGGATTGACAACTGATTGTTGATGTATGAGGTCTGAAGATTGAGGATTCAGGGTTGAGGATTCAGGATTGAGGTTTGAGGGCTGAGGATTGAGGATTGAGGATTGAGGATTGAGGATTGAGGACTGAGGATTGAAGATTGAGGATTGAGGATAGAGGATGAGGGCTGAGGATTGAGGATTGAGGTTTGAGGACTGAGGACTGAGGATAGAGGTTTGAGAATTGAGGATTGAGGATTAAGGATTGAGGATTGAGGATTGAAGATTGAGTATTGAGGATTGAAGACTGACGATTGAGGATTGAGGATTGAGGATTGAGGATTGAGGATTGAGGATTGAAGATTGAGTATAGAGGATTGAAGATTGAGGATTGGGGATTGAGGATTGAGGATTGAGCAATGAAGTTTGAGGATGAGGGCTGATGGTTGAGGATTGAGGTTTGAGGACTGAGGGCTGAGGATTGAGGATTGAGAATTGAGGACTGAGGATTGAGGATTGAGGATTGAGGTTTGAGGATTGAGGACTGAGGATTGAAGATTGAGGATTGAGGATTGAGGATGAGGGCTGAGGGTTGAGGATTGAGGTTTGAGGACTGAGGACTGAGGATCGAGGTTTGAGAAATGAGGATTGAGGATTGAGAAATGAGGATTGAGGATTGAGGATTGAGGATTGAGGATTGAAGATTGAGTATTGAGGATTGAAGATTGAGGATTGAGGATTGAGGATTGAGGATTGACGATGAGGTCTGAGGGTTGAGGATTGAGGTTTGATGACTGAGGACTGATGATTGAGGATTGAGAATTGAGGATTGGGGATTGAGGATTGAACATTCACGCTTGAGGGTTGAGGATTGAGGATTGAGGATTGAGGATTGAAGATTGAATATTGATAATTGAAGATTGAGGATTGAGGATTGAGGGTTGAGGGTTGAGGACGAGGACTGAGGGCTGAGTATTGATGTTTGTGGTCTGAGGATTGTGGATTGAGGATTGAGGATTGAGGATTGAGTATTGAGGATTGAGGATTGAAGACTGAGGATTGAAGATTGAGGATTGAGGATTGAGGATGAGGGCTGAGGATTGAGGATTGAGGTTTGAGGACTGAAGACTGAGGATCGAGGATTGAGAATTGAGGATTGAAGATTGAGGATTGAGGATTGAGGATTGAAGACTGAGTATTGATGATTGAAGACTGACGATTGAGGATTGAGGATTGAGGATTGAGGATTGAGGATTGAGGATTGAAGATTGAGTATTGAGGTTGAAGATTGAGGACTGAGGATTGAGGATTGAGGATTGAGGATTGAAGTCTGAGGATGAGTGCTGAGGGTTGAGGATTGACGTTTGAGGACTGAGGGCTGAGGATTGAGGATTGAGAATTGAGGATTGAGGATTGAGGATTGAAGATTGAGGATTGGGTATTGAGGACTGAGTGTTGAGGGTTGAGTGATGAGAATTGATGTTTGTGGATAGAGATTTGAAGATCGCAGATTGAGTATTGCGTATTGAAAACTCTGAACTGAGGATATTCTATTGCGGATTGAGGATTGAGAGCTGATTGTTGAGGACTGAGTGCTGAAGATTGAGGATTCAGGATTGAGGATTCAGGATTGTGGTTTGAGGACAGAGGATTGAGGTTTGAGGATTGAGGATTGAGCATTGACGATTGAGGATCGAAGATTGAGGATTGGGTACTGAGGATTGAACATTGAGGATTGAGGATTGAGGATTGAGGATTGAGGATTGAGGATTGAGGACTGAAGATTGAGGATTGGGCATTGAGGATTGAAGAATGAGGACTGAAGATTGAGGATTGGGTATTGAGGAATGAAGAATGAGGATTGAGGAATGAGGATTGAGGATTGAGCATTGAAGAAAGAGTATTGAGGATTGAAGATTGAGGATTGGGGATTGAGGATTGAGGATTGAGGATTGAAGATTGAGGATGACGGCTGAGGGTTGAGGATTGAGGTTTGAGGACTGAGGGCTGAGGATTGAGGATTGAGAATTGAGGATTGAGGATTGAGGATTGAGGATTGAGGATTGACGATTGAGGATTGAAGATTGAGGATTGGGTACTGAGGATTGAACATTGAGGATTGAGGATTGAGTGTTGAGGATTGAGGATTGAGGATTGAAGATTGAATATTGATGATTGAAGATTGAGGATTGAGGATTGAGGATTGAGGATTGAGGATTGAGGATGAGGGCTGAGGGTTGAGGATTGAGGTTTGAGGACTGACGACTGAGGATTGAGGATTGAGGGTTGAAGATTGAGGATTCAGTATTGAGGATTGAAGATTGAGGATTGAGGATTGAGGATTGAGGATTGACGATGAGGTCTGAGGGTTGAGGATTGAGGATTGAGGATTGAGGATTGAGGATGAGGGCTGAGGGTTGAGGATTGTGGTTTGAGGACTGAGGGCTGAGGATTGAGGATTGAGAATTGAGGACTGAGGATTGAGGATTGAGGATTGAGGATTGAGGATTGAGGATTGAGGATTGAGGATTGAGGATTGAGAATTGAAGATTGAGTATTGGGGATTAAAAATTGAGAATTGAGGATTGAGGATTGATGATTGAGGATTGAAGATTGAGGATTGGGGACTGAGTCTTGAGGGTTGAGTGATGAGAGTTGATGTTTGTGTATAGAGACTTGAAGATTGCAGGTTGAGTTTTGAGTATTGAAAGGTGTGAGTTGATGATATTCTATTGAGGATTGAGGATTGACAACTGATTGTTGATGTCTGAGGTCTGAAGATTGAGGATTCAGGATTGAGGATTTAGGATTGAGGTTTGAGGACTGAGGATTGAGGATTGATTATTGAGGATTGAGTATTGAGGATTGAAGACTGACGATTGAGGATTGAGGATTGAGAATTGAGAATTGAGGATTGAGGATTGAGTATTGAAGGTTGAGGCTTGAGTATTGAGGATTGAAGATTGAGGATTGAGGATTGAGGATTGAGGATTGACGATTGAGTATTGGGGATTAAAGATTGAGAATTGAGGATTGAGGATTGATGATTGAAGATTGAAGATTGAGGATTGGGGACTGAGTGTTGAGGGTTGAGTGATGAGAATTGATGTTTGTGGATAGAGATTTGAAGATTGCTGGTTGAGTATTGAGTATTGAAACTGTGAATTGATGATATTCTATTGAGGATTGAGGATTGACAACTGATTGTTGATGACTGAGGGCTGAAGATTGAGGATTCAGGAATGAGGATTCAGAATTGAGGATTCAGAATTGAGGATTCAGAATTGAGGATTGACGATTGAAGATTGAGTATTGAAGATTGAAGATTGAGGATTGAGGATTGAGGATTGAAGATTGAGGATTGGGTATTGAGGATTGAAGAATGAGGATTGAGGATTGAGGATTGAGGATTGAGGATTGAGGATTGAAGATTGAGGATTGGGTATTGAGGATTGAAGAATGAGGATTGAGGATTGAGGATTGAGGATTGAGTATTGAGGAATGAAGATTGAGGATTGAGGATTGAGGATTGAGGATTGAGGATTGAAGGTTGAGCATTGGGGACTGAGTGTTGAGGGTTGAGTGATGAGAATTCATGTTTGTGGATAGAGATCTGAAGATTGCATGTTGAGAATTGAGTATTCAAAGGTGTGAATTGATGATATTCTATTGAGGATTGAGGTTTGACAACTGATTGTTGAGGTCTGAGGTCTGAAGATTGAGGATTCAGGATTGAGGATTCAGGTTTGAGGTTTGAGGACTGAGGATTGAGGATTGAGGATTGAGGATTGAGGATTGAGGACTGAGGGTTGAAGATTGAGGATTGAGGATTGAGGATGAGGGCTGAGGGTTGAGGATTGAGGTTTGAGGACTGAGGTCTGAGGATCGAGGATTGAGAATTGAGGATTGATGGTTGAGGATTGAGGATTGAGGATTGAAGATTGACTATTGAGGATTGAAGACTGACGACAGAGGATTGAGGATTGAGGATTGAGGATTGAGGATTGAGGATTGAGGACTGAGGATTGACGATTGAAGATTGAGTATTGAAGATTGAAGATTGAGGATTGAGGATTGAGGATTGATGATTGAGGATTGAAGATTGAGGATTGGGGACTGAGTGTTGAGGTTTGAGTGATGAGAATTGATGTTTGTGGATAGAGATTTGAAGATTGCAGGTTGAGTATTGAGTATTGAAAGGTGTGAATTGATGATATTCTATTGAGGATTGAGGTCTGACAACAGATTGTTGAGGTCTGAGGTCTGAAGATTGAGGATTCAGGATTGAGGATTCAGGATTGAGGTTTGAGGACTGAGGATTGAGGATTGAGGATTGAGGATTGAGGATTGAGGACTGAGGATTGAAGATTGGGGATTGAGGATTGAGGATGAGGTCTGAGGGTTGAGGCTTGAGGTTTGAGGACTGAGGACTGATGATCGAGGATTGAGAATTGAGGATTGAGCATTGAGGATTGAGGATTGAGGATTGAAGATTGAGTATTGCGGATTGAAGGCTGACGATTGAGAATTGAGGATTGAGGATTGAGCATTGAGGACTGAGTGTTGAGGGTTGAGTTATGAGAATTGATGATTGTGGATAGAGGTTTGAAGATTGCAGATTGAGTATTGAGTATTGAAAACTGTGAATTGAGGATATTCTATTGAGGATTGAGGATTGACAACTGATTGTTGATGACTGAGGGCTGAAGATTGAGGATTCAGGAATGAGGATTCAGAATTGAGGATTCAGAATTGAGGTTTGAGGACTGAGGATTGACGATTGAAGATTGAGTATTGAAGATTGAAGATTGAGGATTGAGGATTGAGGATTGAAGATTGAGGATTGGGTATTGAGGATTGAAGAATGAGGATTGAGGATTGAGGATTGAGGATTGAGGATTGAGGATTGAAGATTGAGGATTGGGTATTGAGGATTGAAGAATGAGGATTGAGGATTGAGGATTAAGGATTGAGTATTGAGGAATGAAGATTGAGGATTGAGGATTGAGGATTGAGGATTGAGGATTGAAGGTTGAGGATTGGGGACTGAGTGTTGAGGGTTGAGTGATGAGAATTCATGTTTGTGGATAGAGATCTGAAGATTGCATGTTGAGAATTGAGTACTCAAAGGTGTGAATTGATGATATTCTATTGAGGATTGAGGTTTGACAACTGATTGTTGAGGTCTGAGGTCTGAAGATTGAGGATTCAGGATTGAGGATTCAGGATTGAGGTTTGAGGACTGAGGATTGAGGATTGAGGATTGAGGATTGAGGATTGAGGACTGAGGGTTGAAGATTGAGGATTGAGGATTGAGGATGAGGACTGAGGGTTGAGGATTGAGGTTTGAGGACTGAGGTCTGAGGATCGAGGATTGAGAATTGAGGATTGATGGTTGAGGATTGAGGATTGAGGATTGAAGATTGACTATTGAGGATTGAAGACTGACGACAGAGGATTGAGGATTGAGGATTGAGGATTGAGGATTGAGGATTGAGGACTGAGGATTGACGATTGAAGATTGAGTATTGAAGATTGAAGATTGAGGATTGAGGATTGAGGATTGATGATTGAGGATTGAAGATTGAGGATTGGGGACTGAGTGTTGAGGGTTGAGTGATGAGAATTGATGTTTGTGGATAGAGATTTGAAGATTGCAGGTTGAGTATTGAGTATTGAAAGGTGTGAATTGATGATATTCTATTGAGGATTGAGGATTGACAACTGATTGTTGATGACTGAGGTCTGAAGATTGAGGATTCAGGAATGAGGATTCAGAATTGAGGATTCAGAATTGAGGTTTGAGGACTGAGGATTGACGATTGAAGATTGAGTATTGAAGATTGAAGATTGAGGATTGAGGATTGAGGATTGAAGATTGAGGATTGAGGATTGAGGATGAGGACTGAGGGTTGAGGATTGAGGTTTGAGGACTGAGGTCTGAGGATCGAGGATTGAGAATTGAGGATTGATGGTTGAGGATTGAGGATTGAGGATTGAAGATTGACTATTGAGGATTGAAGACTGACGACAGAGGATTGAGGATTGAGGATTGAGGATTGAGGATTGAGGATTGAGGACTGAGGATTGACGATTGAAGATTGAGTATTGAAGATTGAAGATTGAGGATTGAGGATTGAGGATTGATGATTGAGGATTGAAGATTGAGGATTGGGGACTGAGTGTTGAGGGTTGAGTGATGAGAATTGATGTTTGTGGATAGAGATTTGAAGATTGCAGGTTGAGTATTGAGTATTGAAAGGTGTGAATTGATGATATTCTATTGAGGATTGAGGATTGACAACTGATTGTTGATGACTGAGGGCTGAAGATTGAGGATTCAGGAATGAGGATTCAGAATTGAGGATTCAGAATTGAGGTTTGAGGACTGAGGATTGACGATTGAAGATTGAGTATTGAAGATTGAAGATTGAGGATTGAGGATTGAAGATTGAGGATTGGGTATTGAGGATTGAAGAATGAGGATTGAGGATTGAGGATTGAGGATTGAGGATTGAGGATTGAGGATTGAAGATTGAGGATTGGGTATTGAGGATTGAAGAATGAGGATTGAGGATTGAGGATTGAGGATTGAGTATTGAGGAATGAAGATTGAGGATTGAGGATTGAGGATTGAGGATTGAGGATTGAAGGTTGAGCATTGGGGACTGAGTGTTGAGGGTTGAGTGATGAGAATTCATGTTTGTGGATAGAGATCTGAAGATTGCATGTTGAGAATTGAGTATTCAAAGGTGTGAATTGATGATATTCTATTGAGGATTGAGGTTTGACAACTGATTGTTGAGGTCTGAGGTCTGAAGATTGAGGATTCAGGATTGAGGATTCAGGATTGAGGTTTGAGGACTGAGGATTGAGGATTGAGGATTGAGGATTGAGGATTGAGGACTGAGGGTTGAAGATTGAGGATTGAGGATTGAGGATGAGGGCTGAGGGTTGAGGATTGAGGTTTGAGGACTGAGGTCTGAGGATCGAGGATTGAGAATTGAGGATTGATGGTTGAGGATTGAGGATTGAGGATTGAAGATTGACTATTGAGGATTGAAGACTGACGACAGAGGATTGAGGATTGAGGATTGAGGATTGAGGATTGAGGATTGAGGACTGAGGATTGACGATTGAAGATTGAGTATTGAAGATTGAAGATTGAGGATTGAGGATTGAGGATTGATGATTGAGGATTGAAGATTGAGGATTGGGGACTGAGTGTTGAGGTTTGAGTGATGAGAATTAATGTTTGTGGATAGAGATTTGAAGATTGCAGGTTGAGTATTGAGTATTGAAAGGTGTGAATTGATGATATTCTATTGAGGATTGAGGTCTGACAACAGATTGTTGAGGTCTGAGGTCTGAAGATTGAGGATTCAGGATTGAGGATTCAGGATTGAGGTTTGAGGACTGAGGATTGAGGATTGAGGATTGAGGATTGAGGATTGAGGACTGAGGATCGAAGATTGGGGATTGAGGATTGAGGATGAGGTCTGAGGGTTGAGGCTTGAGGTTTGAGGACTGAGGACTGATGATCGAGGATTGAGAATTGAGGATTGAGCATTGAGGATTGAGGATTGAGGATTGAAGATTGAGTATTGCGGATTGAAGACTGACGATTGAGAATTGAGGATTGAGGATTGAGCATTGAGGTCTGAGTGTTGAGGGTTGAGTTATGAGAATTGATGATTGTGGATAGAGGTTTGAAGATTGCAGATTGAGTATTGAGTATTGAAAACTGTGAATTGAGGATATTCTATTGAGGATTGAGGATTGACAACTGATTGTTGATGACTGAGGGCTGAAGATTGAGGATTCAGGAATGAGGATTCAGAATTGAGGATTCAGAATTGAGGTTTGAGGACTGAGGATTGACGATTGAGGATTGAGTATTGAAGATTGAAGATTGAGGATTGAGGATTGAGGATTGAAGATTGAGGATTGGGTATTGAGGATTGAAGAATGAGGATTGAGGATTGAGGATTGAGGATTGAGGATTGAGGATTGAAGATTGAGGATTGGGTATTGAGGATTGAAGAATGAGGATTGAGGATTGAGGATTGAGTATTGAGGAAAGAAGATTGAGGATTGAGGATTGAGGATTGAGGATTGAGGATTGAAGGTTGAGGATTGGGGACTGAGTGTTGAGGGTTGAATGATGAGAATTCATGTTTGTGGATAGAGATCTGAAGATTGCATGTTGAGTATTGAGTATTCAAAGGTGTGAATTGATGATATTCTATAGAGGATTGAGGTTTGACAACTGATTGTTGAGGTCTGAGGTCTGAAGATTGAGGATTCAGGATTGAGGATTCAGGATTGAGGTTTGAGGACTGAGGATTGAGGATTGAGGATTGAGGATTGAGGATTGAGGACTGAGGGTTGAAGATTGAGGATTGAGGATTGAGGATGAGGGCTGAGGGTTGAGGATTGAGGTTTGAGGACTGAGGTCTGAGGATCGAGGATTGAGAATTGAGGATTGATGGTTGAGGATTGAGGATTGAGGATTGAAGATTGACTATTGAGGATTGAAGACTGACGACAGAGGATTGAGGATTGAGGATTGAGGATTGAGGATTGAGGATTGAGGATTGTAGATTGAGGATTGAAGATTGAGGATTGAGAATTGAGGATTGAGGATTGAGGAATGAAGTTTGAGGATGAGGGCTGAGGATTGAGGATTGAGAATTGAGGATGAGGGCTGAGGGTTGAGGATTGAGGTTTGAGGACTGACGACTGAGGATCGAGGGTTGAGAATTGAGGATTGAGGGTTGAGGATTGAAGATTGAGTATTGAGGATTGAAGACTGACGACAGAGGATTGAGGATTGAGGATTGAGGATTGAGGATTGAGGATTGAGGATTGAAGATTGAGTACTGAGGATTGAGGATTGAGGATTGAGGATTGAGGATTGAGGACTGAGGATTGAAGATTGATGATTGAGGATTGAGGATGAGGGCTGAGGGTTGAGGATTGAGGTTTGAGGACTGACAACTGAGGATCGAGGGTTGAGAATTGAGGATTGAGGATTGAGGATTGAAGATTGAGTATTGAGGATTGAAGACTGACGACAGAGGATTGAGGATTGAGGATTGAGGATTGAGGATTGAGGATTGAGGATTGAGGATTGAAGATTGAGTATTGAGGATTGAGGATTGAGGATTGAGGATTGAGGATTGAGGATTGAGGATTGGGTATTGAGGATTGAAGTTTGAGGATGAGGGCTGAGGGTTGAGGATTGAGGTTTGAGGACTGAGGGCTGAGGTTTGAGGATTGATAATTGAGGATTGAGGATTGAGGGTTGAAGATTGAGGCTTGAGTATTGAGGATTGAAGATTGAGGATTGAGGATTGAGGATTGAGGATTGAGGATTGAGGATTGAGGATTGAGGATTGAGGATTGAGGATTGAGGGTTGAGGATTGAGGTTTGAGGGTTGAGGATTGAGGATTGAAGATTGAAGATTGAATATTTCTGATTGATGATTGAGGATTGAGGATTGAGGGTTGTGGATTGAGGACGAGGACTGAGGGCTGAGTATTGATGTTTGAGGTCTGAGGATTGAGGATTGAGGATTGAGAATTGAGGATTGAGGATTGAGGATTGAAGATTGATGATTGGGTATTAAGGATTGAAGAATGAGGATTGAAGATTGAGGATTGAGGACTGAGGATTGAGGATTGAGTATTGAGGATTGAGGATTGATGATTGAGGATTGAAGATTGAGGATTGGGGACTGAGTGTTGAGGGTTGAGTGATGAGAATTGATGTTTGTGGATAGAGATTTGAAGATTGCAGGTTGAGTATTGAGTATTGAAAGGTGTGAATTGATGATATTCTATTGAGGATTGAGGATTGACAACTGATTGTTGATGTCTGAGGTCTGAAGATTGAGGATTCAGGATTGAGGATTCAGGATTGAGGTTTGAGGGCTGAGCATTGAGGATTGAGGATTGAGGATTGAGGATTGAGGACTGAGGATTGAAGATTGAGGATTGAGGATAGAGGATGAGGGCTGAGGATTGAGGATTGAGGTTTGAGGACTGAGGACTGAGGATCGAGGTTTGAGAATTGAGGATTGAGGATTGAGGATTGAGGATTGAGGATTGAAGATTGAGTATTGAGGATTGAAGACTGACGATTGAGGATTGAGGATTGAGGATTGAGGATTGAGGATTGAGGATTGAAGATTGAGTATAGAGGATTGAAGATTGAGGATTGAGGATTGAGGATTCAGGATTGAGGAATGAAGTTTGAGGATGAGGGCTGATGGTTGAGGATTGAGGTTTGAGGACTGAGGGCTGAGGATTGAGGATTGAGAATTGAGGATTGAGGATTGAGGATTGAAGGTTGAGGCTTGAGTATTGAGGATTGAAGATTGAGGATTGAGGATTGAGGATTGAGGATTGACGATTGAGTATTGGGGATTAAAGATTGAGAATTGAGGATTGAGGATTGATGATTGAAGATTGAAGATTGAGAATTGGGGACTGAGTGTTGAGGGTTGAGTGATGAGAATTGATGTTTGTGGATAGAGATTTGAAGATTGCAGGTTGAGTATTGAGTATTGAAACTGTGAATTGATGATATTCTATTGAGGATTGAGTATTGACAACTGATTGTTGATGTCTGTGGTCTGAAGACTGAGGATTCAGGATTGAGGACTCAGGATTGAGGTTTGAGGACTGAGGATTGAGGATTGAGGATTGAGGTGTGAGGATTGAGGACTGAGGATTGAAGATTGAGGATTGAGGATTGAGGATGAGGGCTGAGGGTTGAGGATTGAGGTTTGAGGACTGAGGACTGAAGACTGAGGATCGAGGATTATGAATTGAGGATTGACGGTTGAGGATTGAGGATTGAGGATTGGGTATTGAGGACTGAGTGTTGAGGGTTGAGTGATGAGAATTGATGTTTGTGGATAGAGATTTGAAGATCGCAGATTGAGTATTGCGTATTGAAAACTCTGAACTGAGGATATTCTATTGCGGATTGAGGATTGACAGCTGATTGTTGAGGACTGAGTGCTGAAGACTGAGGATTCAGAATTGAGGATTCAGGATTGTGGTTTGAGGACAGAGGATTGAGGGTTGAGGATTGAGGATTGAGGATTGACGATTGAGGATTGAAGATTGAGGATTGGGTACCGAGGATTGAACATTGAGGATTGAGGATTGAGGATTGAGGATTGAGGATTGAGGATTGAGGATTGAGGATTGAGGATTGAGGACTGAAGATTGAGGATTGGGCATTGAGGATTGAAGAATGAGGACTGAAGATTGAGGATTGGGTATTGAGGAATGAAGAATGAGGATTGAGGAATGAGGATTGAGGATTGAGCATTGAAGAAAGAGTATTGAGGATTGAAGATTGAGGATTGGGGATTGAGGATTGAGGATTGAGGATTGAAGATTGAGGATGACGGCTGAGGGTTGAGGATTGAGGTTTGAGGACTGAGGGCTGAGGATTGAGGATTGAGAATTGAGGATTGAGGATTGAGGATTGAGGATTGAGGATTGACGATTGAGGATTGAAGATTGAGGATTGGGTACTGAGGATTGAACATTGAGGATTGAGGATTGAGGGTTGAGGATTGAGGATTGAGGATTGAACATTGAATATTGATGATTGAAGATTGAGGATTGAGGATTGAGGATTGAGGATTGAGGATTGAGGATTGAGGATGAGGGCTGAGGGCTGAGGATTGAGATTTGAGGACTGAGGACTGAGGATTGAGGATTGAGGGTTGAAGATTGAGGATTCAGTATTGAGGATTGAAGATTGAGGATTGAGGATTGAGGATTGAGGATTGACGATGAGGTCTGAGGGTTGAGGATTGAGGATTGAGGGTTGAGGATTGAGGATGAGGGCTGAGGGTTGAGGATTGTGGTTTGAGGACTGAGGGCTGAGGATTCAGGATTGAGGTTTGAGGACTGAGGATTGAGGATTGAGGATTGAGGATTGAGGATTGAGGACTGAGGGTTGAAGATTGAGGATTGAGGATTGAGGATGAGGGCTGAGGGTTGAGGATTGAGGTTTGAGGACTGAGGTCTGAGGATCGAGGATTGAGAATTGAGGATTGATGGTTGAGGATTGAGGATTGAGGATTGAAGATTGACTATTGAGGATTGAAGACTGACGACAGAGGATTGAGGATTGAGGATTGAGGATTGAGGATTGAGGATTGAGGACTGAGGATTGACGATTGAAGATTGAGTATTGAAGATTGAAGATTGAGGATTGAGGATTGAGGATTGATGATTGAGGATTGAAGATTGAGGATTGGGGACTGAGTGTTGAGGGTTGAGTGATGAGAATTGATGTTTGTGGATAGAGATTTGAAGATTGCAGGTTGAGTATTGAGTATTGAAAGGTGTGAATTGATGATATTCTATTGAGGATTGAGGTCTGACAACTGATTGTTGAGGTCTGAGGTCTGAAGATTGAGGATTCAGGATTGAGGATTCAGGATTGAGGTTTGAGGACTGAGGATTGAGGATTGAGGATTGAGGATTCAGGATTGAGGACTGAGGGTTGAAGATTGAGGATTGAGGATTGAGGATGAGGGCTGAGGGTTGAGGATTGAGGTTTGAGGACTGAGGTCTGAGGATCGAGGATTGAGAATTGAGGATTGATGGTTGAGGATTGAGGATTGAGGATTGAAGATTGACTATTGAGGATTGAAGACTGACGACAGAGGATTGAGGATTGAGGATTGTGGATTGAGGATTGAGGATTGAGGATTGTAGATTGAGGATTGAAGATTGAGGATTGAGAATTGAGGATTGAGGATTGAGGAATGAAGTTTGAGGATGAGGGCTGAGGATTGAGGATTGAGAATTGAGGATGAGGGCTGAGGGTTGAGGATTGAGGTTTGAGGACTGACGACTGAGGATCGAGGGTTGAGAATTGAGGATTGAGGATTGAGGATTGAAGATTGAGTATTGAGGATTGAAGACTGACGACAGAGGATTGAGGATTGAGGATTGAGGATTGAGGATTGAGTACTGAGGATTGAGGATTGAGGATTGAGGATTGAGGATTGAGGACTGAGGATTGAAGATTGATGATTGAGGATTGAGGATGAGGGCTGAGGGTTGAGGATTGAGGATTGAGGACTGACAACTGAGGATCGAGGGTTGAGAATTGAGGATTGAGGATTGAGGATTGAAGATTGAGTATTGAGGATTGAAGACTGACGACAGAGGATTGAGGATTGAGGATTGAGGATTGAGGATTGAGGATTGAGGATTGAGGATTGAAGATTGAGTATTGAGGATTGAGGATTGAGGATTGAGGATTGAGGATTGAGGATTGAGGATTGAGGATTGGGTATTGAGGATTGAAGTTTGAGGATGAGGGCTGAGGGTTGAGGATTGAGGTTTGAGGACTGAGGGCTGAGGTTTGAGGATTGATAATTGAGGATTGAGGATTGAGGGTTGAAGATTGAGGCTTGAGTATTGAGGATTGAAGATTGAGGATTGAGGATTGAGGATTGAGGATTGAGGATTGAGGATTGAGGATTGAGGATTGAGGATTGAGGATTGAGGGTTGAGGATTGAGGTTTGAGGATTGAGGATTGAGGATTGAAGATTGAAGATTGAATATTTCTGATTGATGATTGAGGATTGAGGATTGAGGGTTGTGGATTGAGGACGAGGACTGAGGGCTGAGTATTGATGTTTGAGGTCTGAGGATTGAGGATTGAGGATTGAGAATTGAGGATTGAGGATTGAGGATTGAAGATTGATGATTGGGTATTAAGGATTGAAGAATGAGGATTGAAGATTGAGGATTGAGGACTGAGGATTGAGGATTGAGTATTGAGGATTGAGGATTGATGATTGAGGATTGAAGATTGAGGATTGGGGACTGAGTGTTGAGGGTTGAGTGCTGAGAATTGATGTTTGTGGATAGAGATTTGAAGATTGCAGGTTGAGTATTGAGTATTGAAAGGTGTGAATTGATGATATTCTATTGAGGATTGAGGATTGACAACTGATTGTTGATGTCTGAGGTCTGAAGATTGAGGATTCAGGATTGAGGATTCAGGATTGAGGTTTGAGGGCTGAGCATTGAGGATTGAGGATTGAGGATTGAGGATTGAGGACTGAGGATTGAAGATTGAGGATTGAGGATAGAGGATGAGGGCTGAGGATTGAGGATTGAGGTTTGAGGACTGAGGACTGAGGATCGAGGTTTGAGAATTGAGGATTGAGGATTGAGGATTGAGGATTGAGGATTGAAGATTGAGTATTGAGGATTGAAGACTGACGATTGAGGATTGAGGATTGAGGATTGAGGATTGAGGATTGAGGATTGAAGATTGAGTATAGAGGATTGAAGATTGAGGATTGAGGATTGAGGATTCAGGATTGAGGAATGAAGTTTGAGGATGAGGGCTGATGGTTGAGGATTGAGGTTTGAGGACTGAGGGCTGAGGATTGAGGATTGAGAACTGAGGATTGAGGATTGAGGATTGAAGGTTGAGGCTTGAGAATTGAGGATTGAAGATTGAGGATTGAGGATTGAGGATTGAGGATTGACGATTGAGTATTGGGGATTAAAGATTGAGAATTGAGGATTGAGGATTGATGATTGAAGATTGAAGATTGAGGATTGGGGACTGAGTGTTGAGGGTTGAGTGATGAGAATTGATGTTTGTGGATAGAGATTTGAAGATTGCAGGTTGAGTATTGAGTATTGAAACTGTGAATTGATGATATTCTATTGAGGATTGAGTATTGACAACTGATTGTTGATGTCTGTGGTCTGAAGACTGAGGATTCAGGATTGAGGACTCAGGATTGAGGTTTGAGGACTGAGGATTGAGGCTTGAGGATTGAGGTGTGAGGATTGAGGACTGAGGATTGAAGATTGAGGATTGAGGATTGAGGATGTGGGCTGAGGGTTGAGGATTGAGGTTTGAGGACTGAGGACTGAAGATTGAGGATTGGGCATTGAGGATTGAAGAATGAGGACTGAAGATTGAGGATTGGGTATTGAGGAATGAAGAATGAGGATTGAGGAATGAGGATTGAGGATTGGGCATTGAGGATTGAAGAATGAGGACTGAAGATTGAGGATTGGGTATTGAGGAATGAAGAATGAGGATTGAGGAATGAGGATTGAGGATTGAGCATTGAAGAAAGAGTATTGAGGATTGAAGATTGAGGATTGGGGATTGAGGATTGAGGATTGAGGATTGAAGATTGAGGATGACGGCTGAGGGTTGAGGATTGAGGTTTGAGGACTGAGGGCTGAGGATTGAGGATTGAGAATTGAGGATTGAGGATTGAGGATTGAGGATTGAGGATTGACGATTGAGGATTGAAGATTGAGGATTGGGTACTGAGGATTGAACATTGAGGATTGAGGATTGAGGGTTGAGGATTGAGGATTGAGGATTGAACATTGAATATTGATGATTGAAGATTGAGGATTGAGGATTGAGGATTGAGGATTGAGGATTGAGGATTGAGGATGAGGGCTGAGGGTTGAGGATTGAGATTTGAGGACTGAGGACTGAGGATTGAGGATTGAGGGTTGAAGATTGAGGATTCAGTATTGAGGATTGAAGATTGAGGATTGAGGATTGAGGATTGAGGATTGACGATGAGGTCTGAGGGTTGAGGATTGAGGATTGAGGGTTGAGGATTGAGGATGAGGGCTGAGGGTTGAGGATTGTGGTTTGAGGACTGAGGGCTGAGGATTCAGGATTGAGGTTTGAGGACTGAGGATTGAGGATTGAGGATTGAGGATTGAGGATTGAGGACTGAGGGTTGAAGATTGAGGATTGAGGATTGAGGATGAGGGCTGAGGGTTGAGGATTGAGGTTTGAGGACTGAGGTCTGAGGATCGAGGATTGAGAATTGAGGATTGATGGTTGAGGATTGAGGATTGAGGATTGAAGATTGACTATTGAGGATTGAAGACTGACGACAGAGGATTGAGGATTGAGGATTGAGGATTGAGGATTGAGGATTGAGGACTGAGGATTGACGATTGAAGATTGAGTATTGAAGATTGAAGATTGAGGATTGAGGATTGAGGATTGATGATTGAGGATTGAAGATTGAGGATTGGGGACTGAGTGTTGAGGGTTGAGTGATGAGAATTGATGTTTGTGGATAGAGATTTGAAGATTGCAGGTTGAGTATTGAGTATTGAAAGGTGTGAATTGATGATATTCTATTGAGGATTGAGGTCTGACAACAGATTGTTGAGGTCTGAGGTCTGAAGATTGAGGATTCAGGATTGAGGATTCAGGATTGAGGTTTGAGGACTGAGGATTGAGGATTGAGGATTGAGGATTGAGGATTGAGGACTGAGGATCGAAGATTGGGGATTGAGGATTGAGGATGAGGTCTGAGGGTTGAGGCTTGAGGTTTGAGGACTGAGGACTGATGATCGAGGATTGAGAATTGAGGATTGAGCATTGAGGATTGAGGATTGAGGATTGAAGATTGAGTATTGCGGATTGAAGACTGACGATTGAGAATTGAGGATTGAGGATTGAGCATTGAGGTCTGAGTGTTGAGGGTTGAGTTATGAGAATTGATGATTGTGGATAGAGGTTTGAAGATTGCAGATTGAGTATTGAGTATTGAAAACTGTGAATTGAGGATATTCTATTGAGGATTGAGGATTGACAACTGATTGTTGATGACTGAGGGCTGAAGATTGAGGATTCAGGAATGAGGATTCAGAATTGAGGATTCAGAATTGAGGTTTGAGGACTGAGGATTGACGATTGAGGATTGGGTATTGAGGATTGAAGAATGAGGATTGAGGATTGAGGATTGAGGATTGAGGATTGAGGATTGAAGATTGAGGATTGGGTATTGAGGATTGAAGAATGAGGATTGAGGATTGAGGATTGAGTATTGAGGAATGAAGATTGAGGATTGAGGATTGAGGATTGAGGATTGAGGATTGAAGGTTGAGGTTTGGGGACTGAGTGTTGAGGGTTGAATGATGAGAATTCATGTTTGTGGATAGAGATCTGAAGATTGCATGTTGAGTATTGAGTATTCAAAGGTGTGAATTGATGATATTCTATAGAGGATTGAGGTTTGACAACTGATTGTTGAGGTCTGAGGTCTGAAGATTGAGGATTCAGGATTGAGGATTCAGGATTGAGGTTTGAGGACTGAGGATTGAGTATTGAGGATTGAGGATTCAGGATTGAGGACTGAGGGTTGAAGATTGAGGATTGAGGATTGAGGATGAGGGCTGAGGGTTGAGGATTGAGGTTTGAGGACTGAGGTCTGAGGATCGAGGATTGAGAATTGAGGATTGATGGTTGAGGATTGAGGATTGAGGATTGAAGATTGACTATTGAGGATTGAAGACTGACGACAGAGGATTGAGGATTGAGGATTGTGGATTGAGGATTGAGGATTGAGGATTGTAGATTGAGGATTGAAGATTGAGGATTGAGAATTGAGGATTGAGGATTGAGGAATGAAGTTTGAGGATGAGGGCTGAGGATTGAGGATTGAGAATTGAGGATGAGGGCTGAGGGTTGAGGATTGAGGTTTGAGGACTGACGACTGAGGATCGAGGGTTGAGAATTGAGGATTGAGGATTGAGGATTGAAGATTGAGTATTGAGGATTGAAGACTGACGACAGAGGATTAAGGATTGAGGATTGAGGATTGAGGATTGAGGATTGAGGATTGAGGATTGAAGATTGAGTACTGAGGATTGAGGATTGAGGATTGAGGATTGAGGATTGAGGACTAAGGATTGAAGATTGATGATTGAGGATTGAGGATGAGGGCTGAGGGTTGAGGATTGAGGTTTGAGGACTGACAACTGAGGATCGAGGGTTGAGAATTGAGGATTGAGGATTGAGGATTGAAGATTGAGTATTGAGGATTGAAGACTGACGACAGAGGATTGAGGATTGAGGATTGAGGATTGAGGATTGAGGATTGAGGATTGAGGATTGAAGATTGAGTATTGAGGATTGAGGATTGAGGATTGAGGATTGAGGATTGAGGATTGAGGATTGGGTATTGAGGATTGAAGTTTGAGGATGAGGGCTGAGGGTTGAGGATTGAGGTTTGAGGACTGAGGGCTGAGGTTTGAGGATTGATAGTTGAGGATTGAGGATTGAGGGTTGAAGATTGAGGCTTGAGTATTGAGGATTGAAGATTGAGGATTGAGGATTGAGGATTGAGGATTGAGGATTGAGGATTGAGGATTGAGGATTGAGGATTGAGGATTGAGGGTTGAGGATTGAGGTTTGAGGATTGAGGATTGAGGATTGAAGATTGAAGATTGAATATTTCTGATTGATGATTGAGGATTGAGGATTGAGGGTTGTGGATTGAGGACGAGGACTGAGGGCTGAGTATTGATGTTTGAGGTCTGAGGATTGAGGATTGAGGATTGAGAATTGAGGATTGAGGATTGAGGATTGAAGATTGATGATTGGGTATTAAGGATTGAAGAATGAGGATTGAAGATTGAGGATTGAGGACTGAGGATTGAGGATTGAGTATTGAGGATTGAGGATTGATGATTGAGGATTGAAGATTGAGGATTGGGGACTGAGTGTTGAGGGTTGAGTGATGAGAATTGATGTTTGTGGATAGAGATTTGAAGATTGCAGGTTGAGTATTGAGTATTGAAAGGTGTGAATTGATGATATTCTATTGAGGATTGAGGATTGACAACTGATTGTTGATGTCTGAGGTCTGAAGATTGAGGATTCAGGATTGAGGATTCAGGATTGAGGTTTGAGGGCTGAGCATTGAGGATTGAGGATTGAGGATTGAGGATTGAGGACTGAGGATTGAAGATTGAGGATTGAGGATAGAGGATGAGGGCTGAGGATTGAGGATTGAGGTTTGAGGACTGAGGACTGAGGATCGAGGTTTGAGAATTGAGGATTGAGGATTGAGGATTGAGGATTGAGGATTGAAGATTGAGTATTGAGGATTGAAGACTGACGATTGAGGATTGAGGATTGAGGATTGAGGATTGAGGATTGAGGATTGAAGATTGAGTATAGAGGATTGAAGATTGAGGATTGAGGATTGAGGATTCAGGATTGAGGAATGAAGTTTGAGGATGAGGGCTGATGGTTGAGGATTGAGGTTTGAGGACTGAGGGCTGAGGATTGAGGATTGAGAATAGAGGATTGAGGATTGAGGATTGAAGGTTGAGGCATGAGTATTGAGGATTGAAGATTGAGGATTGAGGATTGAGGATTGAGGATTGACGATTGAGTATTGGGGATTAAAGATTGAGAATTGAGGATTGAGGATTGATGATTGAAGATTGAAGATTGAGGATTGGGGACTGAGTGTTGAGGGTTGAGTGATGAGAATTGATGTTTGTGGATAGAGATTTGAAGATTGCAGGTTGAGTATTGAGTACTGAAACTGTGAATTGATGATATTCTATTGAGGATTGAGTATTGACAACTGATTGTTGATGTCTGTGGTCTGAAGACTGAGGATTCAGGATTGAGGACTCAGGACTGAGGTTTGAGGACTGAGGATTGAGGATTGAGGATTGAGGTTTGAGGATTGAGGACTGAGGATTGAAGATTGAGGATTGAGGATTGAGGATGAGGGCTGAGGGTTGAGGATTGAGGTTTGAGGACTGAGGACTGAAGACTGAGGATCGAGGATTATGAATTGAGGATTGACGGTAGAGGATTGAGGATTGAGGATTGGGTATTGAGGACTGAGTGTTGAGGGTTGAGTGATGAGAATTGATGTTTGTGGATAGAGATTTGAAGATCGCAGATTGAGTATTGCGTATTGAAAACTCTGAACTGAGGATATTCTATTGCGGATTGAGGATTGACAGCTGATTGTTGAGGACTGAGTGCTGAAGATTGAGGATTCAGGATTGAGGATTCAGGATTGTGGTTTGAGGACAGAGGATTGAGGGTTGAGGATTGAGGATTGAGGATTGACGATTGAGGATTGAAGATTGAGGATTGGGTACCGAGGATTGAACATTGAGGATTGAGGATTGAGGATTGAGGATTGAGGATTGAGGACTGAAGATTGAGGATTGGGCATTGAGGATTGAAGAATGAGGACTGAAGATTGAGGATTGAGGATTGAGGATGAAGTCTGAGGGTTGAGGATTGAGGTTTGAGGACTGAGGTCTGAGGATCGACGATTGAGAATTGAGGATTGATGGTTGAGGATTGAGGATTGAGGATTGAAGATTGACTATTGAGGATTGAAGACTGACGACAGAGGATTGAGGATTGAGGATTGAGGATTGAGGATTGAGGATTGAGGATTGTAGATTGAGGATTGGGTATTGAGGACTGAGTGTTGCGGGTTGAGTGATGAGAATTGATGTTTGTGGATAGAGATTTGAAGATCGCAGATTGAGTATTGCGTATTGAAAACTCTGAACTGAGGATATTCTATTGCGGATTGAGGATTGACAGCTGATTGTTGAGGACTGAGTGCTGAAGATTGAGGATTCAGGATTGTGGTTTGAGGACAGAGGATTGAGGGTTGAGGATTGAGGATTGAGGATTGACGATTGAGGATTGAAGATTGAGGATTGGGTACCGAGGATTGAACATTGAGGATTGAGGATTGAGGATTGAGGATTGAGGATTGAGGATTGAGGATTGAGGATTGAGGATTGAGGACTGAAGATTGAGGATTGGGCATTGAGGATTGAAGAATGAGGACTGAAGATTGAGGATTGAGGATTGAGGATGAGGGCTGAGGGTTGAGGATTGAGGTTTGAGGACTGAGGTCTGAGGATCGAGGATTGAGAATTGAGGATTGATGGTTGAGGATTGAGGATTGAGGATTGAAGATTGACTATTGAGGATTGAAGACTGACGACAGAGGATTGAGGATTGAGGATTGAGGATTGAGGATTGAGGATTGAGGATTGTAGATTGAGGATTGAAGATTGAGGATTGAGAATTGAGGATTGAGGATTGAGGAATGAAGTTTGAGGATGAGGGCTGAGGTTTGAGGATTGAGAATTGAGGATGAGGGCTGAGGGTTGAGGATTGAGGTTTGAGGACTGACGACTGAGGATCGAGGGTTGAGAATTGAGGATTGAGGATTGAGGATTGAAGATTGAGTATTGAGGATTGAAGACTGACGACAGAGGATTGAGGATTGAGGATTGAGGATTGAGGATTGAGTATTGAGGATTGAGGATTGAAGATTGAGTACTGAGGATTGAGGATTGAGGATTGAGGATTGAGGATTGAGGACTGAGGATTGAAGATTGATGATTGAGGATTGAGGATGAGGGCTGAGGGTTGAGGATTGAGGTTTGAGGACTGACAACTGAGGATCGAGGGTTGAGAATTGAGGATTGAGTATTGAGGATTGAAGATTGAGTATTGAGGATTGAAGACTGACGACAGAGGATTGAGGATTGAGGATTGAGGATTGAGGATTGAGGATTGAGGATTGAGGATTGAAGATTGAGCATTGAGGATTGAGGATTGAGGATTGAGGATTGAGGATTGAGGATTGAGGATTGGGTATTGAGGATTGAAGTTTGAGGATGAGGGCTGAGGGTTGAGGATTGAGGTTTGAGGACTGAGGGCTGAGGTTTGAGGATTGATAATTGAGGATTGAGGATTGAGGGTTGAAGATTGAGGCTTGAGTATTGAGGATTGAAGATTGAGGATTGAGGATTGAGGATTGAGGATTGAGGATTGAGGATTGAGGATTGAGGATTGAGGATTGAGGGTTGTGGATTGAGGACGAGGACTGAGGGCTGAGTATTGATGTTTGAGGTCTGAGGATTGAGGATTGAGGATTGAGAATTGAGGATTGAGGATTGAGGATTGAAGATTGATGGTTGGGTATTAAGGATTGAAGAATGAGGATTGAAGATTGAGGATTGAGGACTGAGGATTGAGGATTGAGTATTGAGGATTTAGGATTGATGATTGAGGATTGAAGATTGAGGATTGGGGACTGAGTGTTGAGGGTTGAGTGATGAGAATTGATGTTTGTGGATAGAGATTTGAAGATTGCAGGTTGAGTATTGAGTATTGAAAGGTGTGAATTGATGATATTCTATTGAGGATTGAGGATTGACAACTGATTGTTGATGTCTGAGGTCTGAAGATTGAGGATTCAGGATTGAGGATTCAGGATTGAGGTTTGAGGGCTGAGCATTGAGGATTGAGGATTGAGGATTGAGGATTGAGGACTGAGGATTGAAGATTGAGGATTGAGGATAGAGGATGAGGGCTGAGGATTGAGGATTGAGGTTTGAGGACTGAGGACTGAGGATCGAGGTTTGAGAATTGAGGATTGAGGATTGAGGATTGAGGATTGAGGATTGAAGATTGAGTATTGAGGATTGAAGACTGACGATTGAGGATTGAGGATTGAGGATTGAGGATTGAGGATTGAGGATTGAAGATTGAGTATAGAGGATTGAAGATTGAGGATTGAGGATTGAGGATTCAGGATTGAGGAATGAAGTTTGAGGATGAGGGCTGATGGTTGAGGATTGAGGTTTGAGGACTGAGGGCTGAGGATTGAGGATTGGGAATTGAGGATTGAGGATTGAGGATTGAAGGTTGAGGCTTGAGTATTGAGGATTGAAGATTGAGGATTGAGGATTGAGGATTGAGGATTGACGATTGAGTATTGGGGATTAAAGATTGAGAATTGAGGATTGAGGATTGATGATTGAAGATTGAAGATTGAGGATTGGGGACTGAGTGTTGAGGGTTGAGTGATGAGAATTGATGTTTGTGGATAGAGATTTGAAGATTGCAGGTTGAGTATTGAGTATTGAAACTGTGAATTGATGATATTCTATTGAGGATTGAGTATTGACAACTGATTGTTGATGTCTGTGGTCTGAAGACTGAGGATTCAAGATTGAGGACTCAGGATTGAGGTTTGAGGACTGAGGATTGAGGATTGAGGATTGAGGTTTGAGGATTGAGGACTGAGGATTGAAGATTGAGGATTGAGGATTGAGGATGAGGGCTGAGGGTTGAGGATTGAGGTTTGAGGACTGAGGACTGAAGACTGAGGATCGAGGATTATGAATTGAGGATTGACGGTTGAGGATTGAGGATTGAGGATTGGGTATTGAGGACTGAGTGTTGAGGGTTGAGTGATGAGAATTGATGTTTGTGGATAGAGATTTGAAGATCGCAGATTGAGTATTGCGTATTGAAAACTCTGAACTGAGGATATTCTATTGCGGATTGAGGATTGACAGCTGATTGTTGAGGACTGAGTGCTGAAGATTGAGGATTCAGGATTGAGGATTCAGGATTGTGGTTTGAGGACAGAGGATTGAGGGTTGAGGATTGAGGATTGAGAATTGACGATTGAGGATTGAAGATTGAGGATTGGGTACCGAGGATTGAACATTGAGGATTGAGGATTGAGGATTGAGGATTGAGGATTGAGGATTGAGGATTGAGGATTGAGGATTGAGGATTGAGGACTGAAGATTGAGGATTGGGCATTGAGGATTGAAGAATGAGGACTGAAGATTGAGGATTGGGTACTGAGGAATGAAGAATGAGGATTGAGGAATGAGGATTGAGGATTGAGCATTGAAGAAAGAGTATTGAGGATTGAAGATTGAGGATTGGGGATTGAGGATTGAGGATTGAGGATTGAAGATTGAGGATGACGGCTGAGGGTTGAGGATTGAGGTTTGAGGACTGAGGGCTGAGGATTGAGGATTGAGAATTGAGGATTGAGGATTGAGGATTGAGGATTGAGGATTGACGATTGAGGATTGAAGATTGAGGATTGGGTACTGAGGATTGAACATTGAGGATTGAGGATTGAGGGTTGAGGATTGAGGATTGAGGATTGAACATTGAATATTGATGATTGAAGATTGAGGATTGAGGATTGAGGATTGAGGATTGAGGATTGAGGATGAGGGCTGAGGGTTGAGGATTGAGATTTGAGGACTGAGGACTGAGGATTGAGGATTGAGGGTTGAAGATTGAGGATTCAGTATTGAGGATTGAAGATTGAGGATTGAGGATTGAGGATTGACGATGAGGTCTGAGGGTTGAGGATTGAGGATTGAGGGTTGAGGATTGAGGATGAGGGCTGAGGGTTGAGGATTGTGGTTTGAGGACTGAGGGCTGAGGATTGAGGATTGAGAGTTGAGGACTGAGGATTGAGGATTGAGGATTGAAGATTGACTATTGAGGATTGAAGACTGACGACAGAGGATTGATGATTGAGGATTGAGGATTGAGGATTGAGGATTGTAGATTGAGGATTGAAGATTGAGGATTGAGAATTGTGGATTGAGGATTGAGGAATGAAGTTTGAGGATGAGGGCTGAGGATTGAGGATTGAGAATTGAGGATGAGGGCTGAGGGTTGAGGATTGAGGTTTGAGGACTGACGACTGAGGATCGAGGGTTGAGAATTGAGGATTGAGGATTGAGGATTGAAGATTGAGTATTGAGGATTGAAGACTGACGACAGAGGATTGAGGATTGAGGATTGAGGATTGAGGATTGAGGATTGAGGATTGAAGATTGAGTATTGTGGATTGAGGATTGCGGATTGAGGATTGAGGATTGAGGATTGAGGATTGGGTATTGAGGATTGAAGTTTGAGGATGAGGGCTGAGGGTTGAGGATTGAGGTTTGAGGTCTGAGGGCTGAGGTTTGAGGATTGAGAATTGAGGATTGAGGATTGAGGGTTGAAGATTGAGGCTTGAGTATTGAGGATTGAAGATTGAGGATTGAGGATTGAGGATTGAGGATTGAGGATTGAGGATTGAGGATTGAGGATTGAGGATTGAGGATTGAGGATTGAGGATTGAGGATTGAAGATTGAAGATTGAATATTTCTGATTGAAGATTGAGGATTGAGGATTGAGGGTTGTGGATTGAGGACGAGGACTGAGGGCTGAGTATTGATGTTTGAGGTCTGAGGATTGAGGATTGAGGATTGAGAATTGAGGATTGAGGATTGAGGATTGAAGATTGATGATTGGGTATTAAGGATTGAAGAATGAGGATTGAGGATTGAGGATTGAGGACTGAGGATTGAGGATTGAGTATTGAGGATTGAGGATTGATGATTGAGGATTGAAGATTGAGGATTGGGGACTGAGTGTTGAGGGTTGAGTGATGAGAATTGATGTTTGTGGATAGAGATTTGAAGATTGCAGGTTGAGTATTGAGTATTGAAAGGTGTGAATTGATGATATTCTTTTGAGGATTGAGGTCTGACAACAGATTGTTGAGGTCTGAGGTCTGAAGATTGAGGATTCAGGATTGAGGATTCAGGATTGAGGTTTGAGGACTGAGGATTGAGGATTGAGGATTGAGGATTGAGGATTGAAGACTGACGACAGAGGATTGAGGATTGAGGATTGAGGATTGAGGATTGAGGATTGAGGATTGTAGATTGAGGATTGAAGATTGAGGATTGAGAATTGTGGATTGAGGATTGAGGATTGAAGATTGAGTATTGAGGATTGAAGACTGACGACAGAGGATTGAGGATTGAGGATTGAGGATTGAGGATTGAGGATTGAGGATTCAAGATTGAGTATTGTGGATTGAGGATTGAGGATTGAGGATTGAGGATTGAGGATTGAGGATTGGGTATTGAGGATTGAAGTTTGAGGATGAGGGCTGAGGGTTGAGGATTGAGGTTTGAGGTCTGAGGGCTGAGGTTTGAGGATTGAGAATTGAGGATTGAGGATTGAGGGTTGAAGATTGAGGCTTGAGTATTGAGGATTGAAGATTGATGATTGGGTATTAAGGATTGAAGAATGAGGATTGAGGATTGAGGATTGAGGACTGAGGATTGAGGATTGAGTATTGAGGATTGAGGATTGATGATTGAGGATTGAAGATTGAGGATTGGGGACTGAGTGTTGAGGGTTGAGTGATGAGAATTGATGTTTGTGGATAGAGATTTGAAGATTGCAGGTTGAGTATTGAGTATTGAAAGGTGTGAATTGATGATATTCTATTGAGGATTGAGGTCTGACAACAGATTGTTGAGGTCTGAGGTCTGAAGATTGAGGATTCAGGATTGAGGATTCAGGATTGAGGTTTGAGGACTGAGGATTGAGGATTGAGGATTGAGGATTGAGGATTGAGGACTGAGGATTGAAGATTGGGGATTGAGGATTGAGGATGAGGTCTGAGGGTTGAGGCTTGAGGTTTGAGGACTGAGGACTGATGATCGAGGATTGAGAATTGAGGATTGAGCATTGAGGATTGAGGATTGAGGATTGAAGATTGAGTATTGCGGATTGAAGACTGACGATTGAGAATTGAGGATTGAGGATTGAGCATTGAGGACTGAGTGTTGAGGGTTGAGTTATGAGAATTGATGATTGTGGATAGAGGTTTGAAGATTGCAGATTGAGTATTGAGTATTGAAAACTGTGAATTGAGGATATTCTATTGAGGATTGAGGATTGACAGCTGATTGTTGATGACTGAGGGCTGAAGATTGAGGATTCAGGAATGAGGATTCAGAATTGAGGATTCAGAATTGAGGTTTGAGGACTGAGGATTGACGATTGAAGATTGAGTATTGAAGATTGAAGATTGAGGATTGAGGATTGAGGATTGAAGATTGAGGATTGGGTATTGAGGATTGAAGAATGAGGATTGAGGATTGAGGATTGAGGATTGAGGATTGAGGATTGAAGATTGAGGATTGGGTATTGAGGATTGAAGAATGAGGATTGAGGATTGAGGATTGAGTATTGAGGAATGAAGATTGAGGATTGAGGATTGAGGATTGAGGATTGAGGATTGAAGGTTGAGGATTGGGGACTGAGTGTTGAGGGTTGAGTGATGAGAATTCATGTTTGTGGATAGAGATCTGAAGATTGCATGTTGAGTATTGAGTATTCAAAGGTGTGAATTGATGATATTCTATTGAGGATTGAGGTTTGACAACTGATTGTTGAGGTCTGAGGTCTGAAGATTGAGGATTCAGGATTGAGGATTCAGGATTGAGGTTTGAGGACTGAGGATTGAGGATTGAGGATTGAGGATTGAGGATTGAGGACTGAGGGTTGAAGATTGAGGATTGAGGATTGAGGATGAGGGCTGAGGGTTGAGGATTGAGGTTTGAGGACTGAGGTCTGAGGATCGAGGATTGAGAATTGAGGATTGATGGTTGAGGATTGAGGATTGAGGATTGAAGATTGACTATTGAGGATTGAAGACTGACGACAGAGGATTGAGGATTGAGGATTGAGGATTGAGGATTGAGGATTGAGGATTGTAGATTGAGGATTGAAGATTGAGGATTGAGAATTGAGGATTGAGGATTGAGGAATGAAGTTTGAGGATGAGGGCTGAGGTTTGAGGATTGAGAATTGAGGATGAGGGCTGAGGGTTGAGGATTGAGGTTTGAGGACTGACGACTGAGGATCGAGGGTTGAGAATTGAGGATTGAGGATTGAGGATTGAAGATTTAGTATTGAGGATTGAAGACTGACGACAGAGGATTGAGGATTGAGGATTGAGGATTGAGGATTGAGGATTGAGGATTGAAGATTGAGTACTGAGGATTGAGGATTGAGGATTGAGGATTGAGGATTGAGGACTGAGGATTGAAGATTGATGATTGAGGATTGAGGATGAGGGCTGAGGGTTGAGGATTGAGGTTTGAGGACTGACAACTGAGGATCGAGGGTTGAGAATTGAGGATTGAGGATTGAGGATTGAAGATTGAGTATTGAGGATTGAAGACTGACGACAGAGGATTGAGGATTGTGGATTGAGGATTGAGGATTGAGGATTGAAGATTGAGTATTGAGGATTGAAGACTGGCGATTGAGGATTGAGGATTGAGGATTGAGGATTGAGGATTGAGGATTGAGGATGAGGGCTGAGGGTTGAGGATTGTGGTTTGAGGACTGAGGGCTGAGGATTGAGGATTGAGAATTGAGGACTGAGGATTGAGGATTGAGGATTGAGGATTGAGGATTGAGGATTGAGGATTGAGGATTGAGAATTGAAGATTGAGTATTGGGGATTAAAAATTGAGAATTGAGGATTGAGGATTGATGATTGAGGATTGAAGATTGAGGATTGGGGACTGAGTCTTGAGGGTTGAGTGATGAGAATTGATGTTTGTGTATAGAGACTTGAAGATTGCAGGTTGAGTTTTGAGTATTGAAAGGTGTGAATTGATGATATTCTATTGAGGATTGAGGATTGACAACTGATTGTTGATGCCTGAGGTCTGAAGATTGAGGATTCAGGATTGAGGATTTAGGATTGAGGTTTGAGGACTGAGGATTGAGGATTGAGTATTGAGGATTGAGGATTGATGGTTGAGGATTGAGGATTGAGGATTGAAGATTGGCTATTGAGGATTGAAGACTGACGACAGAGGATTGAGGATTGCGGATTGAGGATTGAGGATTGAGGATTGAGGATTGTAGATTGAGGATTGAAGATTGAGTATTGAGAATTGAGGATTGAGGATTGAGGAATGAAGTTTGAGGATGAGGGCTGAGGATTGAGGATTGAGAATTGAGGATGAGGGCTGAGGGTTGAGGATTGAGGTTTGAGGACTGACGACTGAGGATCGAGGGTTGAGAATTGAGGATTGAGGATTGAGGATTGAAGATTGAGTATTGAGGATTGAAGACTGACGACAGAGGATTGAGGATTGAGGATTGAGGATTGAGGATTGAGGATTGAGGATTGAAGTTTGAGTACTGAGGATTGAGGATTGAGGATTGAGGATTGAGGATTGAGGACTGAGGATTGAAGATTGATGATTGAGGATTGAGGATGAGGGCTGAGGGTTGAGGATTGAGGTTTGAGGATTGGGTATTGAGGATTGAAGAATGAGGATTGAGGATTGTGGATTGAGGATTGAGGATTGAGGATTGAAGATTGAGGATTGGGTATTGAGGATTGAAGAATGAGGATTGAGGATTGAGGATTGAGTATTGAGGAATGAAGATTGAGGATTGAGGATTGAGGATTGAGGATTGAGGATTGAAAGTTGAGGATTGGGGACTGAGTGTTGAGGGTTGAGTGATGAGAATTCATGTTTGTGGATAGAGATCTGAAGATTGCATGTTGAGTATTGAGTATTCAAAGGTGTGAATTGATGATATTCTATTGAGGATTGAGGTTTGACAACTGATTGTTGAGGTCTGAGGTCTGAAGATTGAGGATTCAGGATTGAGGATTCAGGATTGAGGTTTGAGGACTGAGGATTGAGGGTTGAGTGATGAGAATTCATGTTTGTGGATAGAGATCTGAAGATTGCATGTTGAGTATTGAGTATTCAAAGGTGTGAATTGATGATATTCTATTGAGGATTGAGGTTTGACAACTGATTGTTGAGGTCTGAGGTCTGAAGATTGAGGATTCAGGATTGAGGATTCAGGATTGAGGATTGAGGACTGAGGGTTGAAGATTGAGGATTGAGGATTGAGGATGAGGTCTGAGGGTTGAGGCTTGAGGTTTGAGGACTGAGGTCTGAGGATCGAGGATTGAGAATTGAGGATTGATGGTTGAGGATTGAGGATTGAGGATTGACGATTGAGGATTGAAGATTGAGGATTGGGTACTGAGGATTGAACATTGAGGATTGAGGATTGAGGGTTGAGGATTGAGGATTGAGGATTGAAGATTGAATATTGATGATTAAAGATTGAGGATTGAGGATTGAGGATTGAGGATTGAGGATTGAGGATGAGGGCTGAGGGTTGAGGATTGAGATTTGAGGACTGAGGACTGTGGATTGAGGATTGAGGGTTGAAGATTGAGGATTCAGTATTGAGGATTGAAGATTGAGGATTGAGGATTGAGGATTGAGGATTGAGGATTGAGGATTGAGGACTGAGGATTGAAGATTGAGGATTGAGGATTGAGGATGAGGGCTGAGGGTTGAGGCTTGAGGTTTGAGGACTGAGGACTGATGATCGAGGATTGAGAATTGAGGATTGAGCATTGAGGATTGAGGATTGAGGATTGAAGATTGAGGACTGGGTATAGAGGATTGAAGAATGAGGATTGAGAATTGAGGATTGAGGATTGAGGATTGAGGATTGTGGATTGTGGATTGAAGATTGAGGACTGGGTATAGAGGATTGAAGAATGAGGATTGAGAATTGAGTACTGAGGATTGAGGATTGAGGATTGAGGATTGAAGATTGAGTATTGAGGATTGAAGACTGACGATTGAGGATTGAGGATTGAGGATTGAGGATTGAGGATTGAGGATTGAAGATTGAGTATTGAGGATTGAAGATTGAGGATTGAGGATAGAGGATGAGGGCTGAGGATTGAGGATTGAGGTTTGAGGACTGACGACTGAGGATCGAGGTTTGAGAATTGAGGATTGAGGATTGAGGATTGAGGATTGAGGATTGAAGATTGTGTATTGAGGATTGAAGACTGACGATTGTGGATTGAGGATTGAGGATTGAGGATTGAGGATTGAAGATTGAGTACAGAGGATTCAAGATTGAGGATTGAGGATTGAGGATTGAGGAATCATGTTTGAGGATGAGGGCTGATGGTTTAGGATTGAGGTTTGATGACTGAGGGCTGTGGATTGAGGATTGAGAATTGAGGATTGAGGATTGAGGATTGAAGATTGAGGCTTGAGTATTGAGGATTGAAGATTGAGGATTGAGGATTGAGGCTTGAGGATTGACGATTGAGTATTGGGGATTAAAGATTGAGAATTGAGGATTGAGGATTGATGATTGAAGATTGAAGATTGAGGATCGGGGTCTGAGTGTTGAGGGTTGAGTGATGAGAATTGATGTTTGTGGATAGAGATTTGAAGATTGCAGGTTGAGAATTGAGTATTGAAAACTGTGAATTGATGATATTCTATTGAGGATTGAGGATTGACAACTGATTGTTGATGTCTGAGGTCTGAAGACTGAGGATTCAGGATTGAGGATTCAGGATTGAGGTTTGAGGACTGAGGATTGAGGATTGAGGATTGAGGACTGAGGATTGAAGATTGAGGATTGAGGATTGAGGATGAGGGCTGAGGGTTGAGGCTTGAGGTTTGAGGACTGAGGACTGATGATCGAGGATTGAGAATTGAGGATTGAGCATTGAGGATTGAGGATTGAGGATTGAAGATTGAGGACTGGGTATAGAGGATTGAAGAATGAGGATTGAGAATTGAGGATTGAGGATTGAGGATTGAGGATTGAGGATTGGGGATTGAGGATTGAGGATTGAGGATTGAAGATTGAGGATGAGGGCTGAGGGTTGAGGATTGAGGTTTGAGGACTGAGGGCTGAGGATTGAGGATTGAGAATTGAGGATTGAGGATTGAGGATTGAGGGTTGAGGATTGAGGATTGAGGATTGAGGATTGAGGATTGAGGATTGAAGATTGAGTATTGGGGATTAAAGATTGAGAATTGAGGATTGAGGATTGAGGATTGAGGATTGAGGATTGAGGACTGAGGATTGAAGATTGAGGATTGAGGATTGAGGATGAGGGCTGAGGATTGAGGATTTAGGTTTGAGGACTGAAGACTGAGGATCGAGGATTGAGAATTGAGGATTGAAGATTGAGGATTGAGGATTGAGGATTGAAGATTTAGTATTGATGATTGAAGACTGACGATTGAGGATTGAGGATTGAGGATTGAGGATTGAGGATGAGGGCTGAGGGTTGAGGATTGAGGTTTGAGGACTGAGGACTGAGGATTGAGGATTGAGGATTGAAGATTGAGGATTCAGTATTGAGGATTGAAGATTGAGGATTGAGGATTGAGGATTGAGGATTGACGATGAGGTCTGAGGGTTGAGGATTGAGGATTGAGGATTGAGGATAGAGGATGAGGGCTGCGGGTTGAGGATTGTGGTTTGAGGACTGAGGACTGAGGATTGAGGATTGAGAATAGAGGATTGAGGATTGAGGATTGAGGATTGAAGATTGAAGATTGAGTATTGAGGATTGAAGATTGAGGATTGAGGATTGAGGATTGAGGATTGAAGTTTGAGGATGAGGGCTGAGGGTTGAGGATTGAGGTTTGAGGTCTGAGGGCTGAGGATTCAGGATTGAGAATTGGGGATTGAGGATTGAGGGCTGAAGATTGAAGCATGAGTATTGAGGATTGAAGATTGAGGATTGAGGATTGAGGATTGAGGATTGACGATGAGGTCTGAGGGTTGAGGGTTGTGGTTTGAGGATTGAGGAATGAAGATTGAGGATTGAGGATTGAGGATTGAGGATTGAAGATTGAGTATTGAGGATTGACGATTGGGGATTGAGGATTGAGGATTGAGGATTGAGGATTGAAGATTGAGGACTGGGGACTGAGTGTTGAGGGTCGAGTGATGAGAATTGATGTTTGTGGATAGAGATTTGAAGATTGCAGACTGAGTATTGCGTATTGAAAACTGTGAATTGAGGATATTCTATTGAGGATTGAGGATTGACAACTGATTGTTGATGACTGAGGGCTGAAGATTGAGGATTCAGGTATGCGGATTCAGAATTGAGGTTCGAGGACTGAGGATTGAGGGTTGAAGACTGAGTATTGAGGATTGAAGATCGAGGATTGAGGATTGAGGATTGAGGATTGAGAATTGAGGATTGAGGATTGAGGATTGAAGATTGAGGATTGGGTATTGAGGATTGAAGAATGAGGATTGAGGATTGAGGATTGAGCATTGAGGATTGAGAATTGAAGATTGAGGATTGGGGACTGAGCGTTGAGGGTTGAGTGATGAGAGTTGACGTTTGTGGATAGAGATTTGAAGATTGCAGATTGAGTATTGAGTATTGAAAGCTGTGAATTGATGATATTCTATTGAGGATTGAGGATTGACAACTGATTGTTGAGGTCTGAGGTCTGAAGATTGAGGACTCAGGATTGAGGATTCAGGATTGAGGTTTGAGGACTGAGGATTGAGGATTGAGGATTGAGGCTTGAGGATTGAGGATTGAGGGTTGAAGATGGAGGATTGAGGATTGAGGGTCAGGGCTGAGAGTTGAGGATTGACGTTTGAGGACTCAGGACTGAGGATTGAGGATTGAGAATTGAGGATTTAGTATTGGGGATTGAAGATTGAGGATTGAGGATTGAGGATTGAAGATTGAGGATTGGGTATTGAGGATTGACGATTGGGGATTGAGGATTGAGGATTGAACATTGACGATTGAGGATTGAGGATTGAGGATTGAGGATTGAGGATTGAAGGTTGAGGCTTGGGTATTGAGGATGGAACATTGACGATTGAGGATTGAGGATTGAGGATTGAGGATTGAGGATTGAAGATTGAATATTGATGATTGAAGATTGAGGATTGAGGATTGAGGGTTGCGGATTGAGGACGGGGACTGAGGCCTGAGTATTGATGTTTGAGGTCTGTGGAATGAGGATTGAGGATTGAGAATTGAGGATTGAGGATTGTGGACTGAAGATTGAGGATTGGGTATTGAGGATTGAAGAATGAGGATTGGGGATTGAGGATTGAGGATTGAGGATTGAAGAAAGAGTGTTGAGGATTGAAGATTGAGGATTGGGGATTGACGATTGAGGATTGAGGATTGAAGATTGAGGATGAGGGCTGAGGGTTGAGGATTGAGGTTTGAGGACTGAGGGCTGAGGATTGAGGATTGAGAATTGAGGACTGAGGATTGAGGGTTGAGGATTGATGATTGAGGATTGAGGATTGAGGATTGAGGATTGAGAATTGAAGATTGAGTATTGGGGATTAAAGATTGAGAATTGAGGATTGAGGATTGATGATTGAGGATTGAAGATTGAGGATTGGGGACTTACTGTTGAGGGTTGAGTGATGAGAATTGATGTTTGTGGATAGAGATTTGAAGATTGCAGGTTGAGTTTTGAGTATTGAAAGGTGTGAATTGATGATATTCTATTGAGGATTGAGGATTGACAACTGATTGTTGATATCTGAGGTCTGAAGATTGAGGATTCAGGATTGAGGATTCAGGATTGAGGTTTGAGGACTGAGGATTGAGGATTGAGGATTGAGGATTGAGGACTGAGGATTGAAGATTGAGGATTGAGGATTGAGTATGAGGGCTGAGGGTTGAGGATTTAGGTTTGAGGACTGAAGACTGAGGATCGAGGATTGAGAATTGAGGATTGAAGATTGAGGATTGAGGATTGAGGATTGAAGATTGAGTATTGATGATTGAAGACTGACGATTGAGGATTGAGGATTGAGGATTGAGGATTGAGGATGAGGGCTGAGGGTTGAGGATTGAGGTTTGAGGACTGAGGACTGAGGATTGAGGATTGAGGATTGAAGATTGAGGATTCAGTATTGAGGATTGAAGATTGAGGATTGAGGATTGAGGATTGAGGATTGACGATGAGGTCTGAGGGTTGAGGATTGAGGATTGAGGATTGAGGATAGAGGATGAGGGCTGAGGGTTGAGGATTGTGGTTTGAGGACTGAGGACTGAGGATTGAGGATTGAGAATAGAGGATTGAGGATTGAGGATTGAGGATTGAAGATTGAAGATTGAGTATTGAGGATTGAAGATTGAGGATTGAGGATTGAGGTTTGAGGACTGAAGACTGAGGATCGAGGATTGTGAAATGAGGATTGACGGTTGAGGATTGAGGATTGAGGATTGAAGATTGAGGATAGGGTATTGAGGATTGAACATTGACGATTGAGGGTTGAGGATTGAGGATTGAGGATTGAGGATTGAAGATTGAATATTGATGATTGAAGATTGAGGATTGAGGATTGAGGGTTGAGGATTGAGGACGAGGACTGAGGGCTGAGTATTGATGTTTGTGGTCTGAGGATTGTGGATTGAGGATTGAGGATTGAGGATTGAGTATTGAGGATTGAGGATTGAAGACTGAGGATTGAAGATTGAGGATTGAGGATTGAGGATGAGGGCTGAGGATTGAGGATTGAGGTTTGAGGACTGAAGACTGAGGATCGAGGATTGAGAATTGAGGATTGAAGATTGAGGATTGAGGATTGAGGATTGAAGATTGAGTATTGATGATTGAAGACTGACGATTGAGGATTGAGGATTGAGGATTGAGGATTGAGGATTGAGGATTGAAGATTGAGGATTGGGTATTGAGGACTGAGTGTTGAGGGTTGAGTGATGAGAATTGATGTTTGTGGATAGAGATTTGAAGATCGCAGATTGAGTATTGCGTATTGAAAGCTCTGAACTGAGGATATTCTATTGCGGATTGAGGATTGACAGCTGATTGTTGAGGACTGAGTGCTGAAGATTGAGGATTCAGGATTGAGGATTCAGGATTGTGGATTGAGGACAGAGGATTGAGGATTGAGGATTGAGGATTGAGGATTGACGATTGAGGATTGAAGATTGAGGATTGGGTACTGAGGATTGAACATTCAGGATTGAGGATTGAGGATTGAGGATTGAGGATTGAGGATTGAGGATTGAGGATTGAGGATTGAGGACTGAAGATTGAGGATTGGGCATTGAGGATTGAAGAATGAGGACTGAAGATTGAGGATTGGGTATTGAGGAATGAAGAATGAGGATTGAGGAATGAGGATAGAGGATTGAGCATTGAAGAAAGAGTATTGAGGATTGAAGATTGAGGATTGGGGATTGAGGATTGAGGATTGAGGATTGAAGATTGAGGATGACGGCTGAGGGTTGAGGATTGAGGTTTGAGGACTGAGGGCTGAGGATTGAGGATTGAGAATTGAGGATTGAGGATTGAGGATTGAGGATTGGGGATTGACGATTGAGGATTGAAGATTGAGGATTGGGTACTGAGGATTGAACATTGAGGATTGAGGTTTGAGGGTTGAGGATTGAGGATTGAGGATTGAAGATTGAATATTGATGATTGAAGATTGAGGATTGAGGATTGAGGATTGAGGATTGAGGATTGAGGATGACGGCTGAGGGTTGAGGATTGAGGTTTGAGGACTGAGGACTGAGGATTGAGGGTTGAGGGTTGAAGATTGAGGATTCAGTATTGAGGATTGAAGATTGAGGATTGAGGATTGAAGATTGCCTATTGAGGATTGAAGACTGACGACAGAGGATTGAGGATGGAGGATTGAGGATTGAGGATTGAGGATTGAGGATTGTAGATTGAGGATTGAAGATTGAGGATTGAGAATTGAGGATTGAAGATTGAGGAATGAAGTTTGAGGATGAGGGCTGAGGATTGAGGATTGAGAATTGAGGATGAGGGCTGAGGGTTGAGGATTGAGGTTTGAGGACTGACGACTGAGGATCGAGGGTTGAGAATTGAGGATTGAGGATTGTGGATTGAAGATTGTGTATTGAGGATTGAAGACTGACGACAGAGGATTGAGGATTGAGGATTGAGGATTGAGGATTGAGGATTGAGGACTGAAGATTGAGTACTGAGGATTGAGGATTGAGGATTGAGGATTGAGGATTGAGGACTGAGGATTGAAGATTGATGATTGAGGATTGAGGATGAGGGCTGAGGGTTGAGGATTGAGGTTTGAGGACTGACAACAGAGGATCGAGGGTTGAGAATTGAGGATTGAGGATTGAGGATTGAAGATTGAGTATTGAGGATTGAAGACTGACGACAGAGGATTGAGGATTGAGGATTGAGGATTGAGGATTGAGGATTGAGGATTGAGGATTGAAGATTGAGTATTGAGGATTGAGGATTGAGGATTGAGGATTGAGCATTGAGGATTGAGTATTGGGTATTGAGGATTGAAGTTTGAGGATGAGGGCTGAGGGTTGAGGATTGAGGTTTGAGGACTGAGGGCTGAGGTTTGAGAATTGAGAATTGAGGATTGAGGATTGAGGGTTGAAGATTGAGGCTTGAGTATTGAGGATTGAAGATTGAGGATTGAGGATTGAGGATTGAGGATTGAGGATTGAGGATTGAGAATTGAGGATTGAGGATTGAACATTGAGGATTGAGGATGAGGGCTGAGGATTGAGGATTTAGGTTTGAGGACTGAAGACTGAGGATCGAGGATTGAGAATTGAGGATTGAAGATTGAGGATTGAGGATTGAGGATTGAAGATTTAGTATTGATGATTGAAGACTGACGATTGAGGATTGAGGATTGAGGATTGAGGATTGAGGATGAGGGCTGAGGGTTGAGGATTGAGGTTTGAGGACTGAGGACTGAGGATTGAGGATTGAGGATTGAAGATTGAGGATTCAGTATTGAGGATTGAAGATTGAGGATTGAGGATTGAGGATTGAGGATTGACGATGAGGTCTGAGGGTTGAGGATTGAGGATTGAGGATTGAGGATAGAGGATGAGGGCTGCGGGTTGAGGATTGTGGTTTGAGGACTGAGGACTGAGGATTGAGGATTGAGAGTAGAGGATTGAAGATTGAGGATTGGGGACTGAGTGTTGAGGGTCGAGTGATGAGAATTGATGTTTGTGGATAGAGATTTGAAGATTGCAGACTGAGTATTGCGTATTGAAAACTGTGAATTGAGGATATTCTATTGAGGATTGAGGATTGACAACTGATTGTTGATGACTGAGGGCTGAAGATTGAGGATTCAGGTATGCGGATTCAGAATTGAGGTTCGAGGACTGAGGATTGAGGGTTGAAGACTGAGTATTGAGGATTGAAGATCGAGGATTGAGGATTGAGGATTGAGGATTGAGGATAAGGGCTGAGGGTTGAGGATTGAGGTTTGAGGACTGAGGACTGAGGATTGAGGATTGAGAATTGAGGATTGAGGATTGAGGATTGAAGATTGAGGATTGGGTATTGAGGATTGAAGAATGAGGATTGAGGATTGAGGATTGAGCATTGAGGATTGAGAATTGAAGATTGAGGATTGGGGACTGAGCGTTGAGGGTTGAGTGATGAGAGTTGACGTTTGTGGATAGAGATTTGAAGATTTCAGATTGAGTATTGAGTATTGAAAGCTGTGAATTGATGATATTCTATTGAGGATTGAGGATTGACAACTGATTGTTGAGGTCTGAGGTCTGAAGATTGAGGACTCAGGATTGAGGATTCAGGATTGAGGTTTGAGGACTGAGGATTGAGGATTGAGGATTGAGGCTTGAGGATTGAGGATTGAGGGTTGAAGATGGAGGATTGAGGATTGAGGGTCAGGGCTGAGAGTTGAGGATTGACGTTTGAGGACTCAGGACTGAGGATTGAGGGTTGAGAATTGAGGATTTAGTATTGGGGATTGAAGATTGAGGATTGAGGATTGAGGATTGAAGATTGAGGATTGGGTATTGAGGATTGACGATTGGGGATTGAGGATTGAGGATTGAACATTGACGATTGAGGATTGAGGATTGAGGATTGAGGATTGAGGATTGAAGGTTGAGGCTTGGGTATTGAGGATTGAACATTGACGATTGAGGATTGAGGATTGAGGATTGAGGATTGAGGATTGAAGATTGAATATTGATGATTGAAGATTGAGGATTGAGGATTGAGGGTTGCGGATTGAGGACGGGGACTGAGGCCTGAGTATTGATGTTTGAGGTCTGTGGAATGAGGATTGAGGATTGAGAATTGAGGATTGAGGATTGTGGACTGAAGATTGAGGATTGGGTATTGAGGATTGAAGAATGAGGATTGGGGATTGAGGATTGAGGATTGAGGATTGGAGAAAGAGTGTTGAGGATTGAAGATTGAGGATTGGGGATTGACGATTGAGGATTGAGGATTGAAGATTGAGGATGAGGGCTGAGGGTTGAGGATTGAGGTTTGAGGACTGAGGATTGAGGTTTGAGGACCGAAGACTGAGGATCGAGGATTGTGAATTGAGGATTGACGGTTGAGGATTGAGGATTGAGGATTGAAGATTGAGGATTGAAGATTGAGGATTGGGGACTGAGTGTTGAGGGTCGAGTGATGAGAATTGATGTTTGTGGATAGAGATTTGAAGATTGCAGACTGAGTATTGCGTATTGAAAACTGTGAATTGAGGATATTCTATTGAGGATTGAGGATTGACAACTGATTGTTGATGACTGAGGGCTGAAGATTGAGGATTCAGGTATGCGGATTCAGAATTGAGGTTCGAGGACTGAGGATTGAGGGTTGAAGACTGAGTATTGAGGATTGAAGATCGAGGATTGAGGATTGAGGATTGAGGATTGAGGATAAGGGCTGATGGTTGAGGATTGAGGTTTGAGGACTGAGGACTGAGGATTGAGGATTGAGAATTGAGGATTGAGGATTGAGGATTGAAGATTGAGGATTGGGTATTGAGGATTGAAGAATGAGGATTGAGGATTGAGGATTGAGCATTGAGGATTGAGAATTGAAGATTGAGGATTGGGGACTGAGCGTTGAGGGTTGAGTGATGAGAGTTGACGTTTGTGGATAGAGATTTGAAGATTGCAGATTGAGTATTGAGTATTGAAAGCTGTGAATTGATGATATTCTATTGAGGATTGAGGATTGACAACTGATTGTTGAGGTCTGAGGTCTGAAGATTGAGGACTCAGGATTGAGGATTCAGGATTGAGGTTTGAGGACTGAGGATTGAGGATTGAGGATTGAGGCTTGAGGATTGAGGATTGAGGGTTGAAGATGGAGGATTGAGGATTGAGGGTCAGGGCTGAGAGTTGAGGATTGACGTTTGAGGACTCAGGACTGAGGATTGAGGATTGAGAATTGAGGATTTAGTATTGGGGATTGAAGATTGAGGATTGAGGATTGAGGATTGAAGATTGAGGATTGGGTATTGAGGATTGACGATTGGGGATTGAGGATTGAGGATTGAACATTGACGATTGAGGATTGAGGATTGAGGATTGAGGATTGAGGATTGAAGGTTGAGGCTTGGGTATTGAGGATTGAACATTGACGATTGAGTATTGAGGATTGAGGATTGAGGATTGAGGATTGAAGATTGAATATTGATGATTGAAGATTGAGGATTGAGGATTGAGGGTTGCGGATTGAGGACGGGGACTGAGGCCTGAGTATTGATGTTTGAGGTCTGTGGAATGAGGATTGAGGATTGAGAATTGAGGATTGAGGATTGTGGACTGAAGATTGAGGATTGGGTATTGAGGATTGAAGAATGAGGATTGGGGATTGAGGATTGAGGATTGAGGATTGAAGAAAGAGTGTTGAGGATTGAAGATTGAGGATTGGGGATTGACGATTGAGGATTGAGGATTGAAGATTGAGGATGAGGGCTGAGGGTTAAGGATTGAGGTTTGAGGACTGAGGGCTGAGGATTGAGGATTGAGAATTGAGGACTGAGGATTGAGGATTGAGGATTGAGGATTGAGGATTGAGGATTGAGTATTGAGGATTGAGAATTCAAGATTGAGTATTGGGGATTAAGGATTGAGAATTGAGGATTGAGGATTGATGATTGAGGATTGAAGATTGACGATTGGGGACTTACTGTTGAGGGTTGAGTGATGAGAATTGATGTTTGTGGATAGAGATTTGAAGATTGCAGGTTGAGTTTTGAGTATTGAAAGGTGTGAATTGATGATATTCTATTGAGGATTGAGGATTGACAACTGATTGTTGATATCTGAGGTCTGAAGATTGAGGATTCAGGATTGAGGATTCAGGATTGAGGTTTGAGGACTGAGGATTGAGGATTGAGGATTGAGGATTGAGGACTGAGGATTGAAGATTGAGGATTGAGGATTGAGGATGAGGGCTGAGGGTTGAGGATTTAGGTTTGAGGACTGAAGACTGAGGATCGAGGATTGAGAATTGAGGATTGAAGATTGAGGATTGAGGATTGAGGATTGAAGATTGAGTATTGATGATTGAAGACTGACGATTGAGGATTGAGGATTGAGGATTGAGGATTGAGGATGAGGGCTGAGGGTTGAGGATTGAGGTTTGAGGACTGAGGACTGAGGATTGAGGATTGAGGATTGAAGATTGAGGATTCAGTATTGAGGATTGAAGATTGAGGATTGAGGATTGAGGATTGAGGATTGACGATGAGGTCTGAGGGTTGAGGATTGAGGATTGAGGATTGAGGATAGAGGATGAGGGCTGAGGGTTGAGGATTGTGGTTTGAGGACTGAGGACTGAGGATTGAGGATTGAGAATAGAGGATTGAGGATTGAGGATTGAGGATTGAAGATTGAAGATTGAGTATTGAGGATTGAAGATTGAGGATTGAGGATTGCGGATTGAAGATTGAATATTGATGATTGAAGATTGAGGATTGAGGATTGAGGGTTGTGGATTGAGGACGAGGACTGAGGCCTGAGTATTGATGTTTGAGGTCTGTGGAATGAGGATTGAGGATTGAGAATTGAGGATTGAGGATTGTGGACTGAAGATTGAGGATTGGGTATTGAGGATTGAAGAATGAGGATTGGGGATTGAGGATTGAGGATTGAGGATTGAAGAAAGAGTGTTGAGGATTGAAGATTGAGGATTGGGGATTGACGATTGAGGATTGAGGATTGAAGATTGAGGATGAGGGCTGAGGGTTAAGGATTGAGGTTTGAGGACTGAGGGCTGAGGATTGAGGATTGAGAATTGAGGACTGAGGATTGAGGATTGAGGATTGAGGATTGAGGATTGAGGATTGAGGATTGAGTATTGAGGATTGAGAATTCAAGATTGAGTATTGGGGATTAAAGATTGAGAATTGAGGATTGAGGATTGATGATTGAGGATTGAAGATTGAGGATTGGGGACTTACTGTTGAGGGTTGAGTGATGAGAATTGATGTTTGTGGATAGAGATTTGAAGATTGCAGGTTGAGTTTTGAGTATTGAAAGGTGTGAATTGATGATATTCTATTAAGGATTGAGGATTGACAACTGATTGTTGATGTCTGAGGTCTGAAGATTGAGGATTCAGGATTGAGGATTCAGGATTGAGGTTTGAGGACTGAGGATTGAGGACTGAGGATTGAGGATTGAGGATTGAGGACTGAGGATTGAAGATTGAGGATTGAGGATTGAGGATGAGGGCTGAGGGTTGAGGATTTAGGTTTGAGGACTGAAGACTGAGGATCGAGGATTGAGAATTGAGGATTGAAGATTGAGGATTGAGGATTGAGGATTGAAGATTGAGTATTGATGATTGAAGACTGACGATTGAGGATTGAGGATTGAGGATTGAGGATTGAGGATGAGGGCTGAGGGTTGAGGATTGAGGTTTGAGGACTGAGGACTGAGGATTGAGGATTGAGGATTGAAGATTGAGGATTCAGTATTGAGGATTGAAGATTGAGGATTGAGGATTGAGGATTGAGGATTGACGATGAGGTCTGAGAGTTGAGGATTGAGGATTGAGGATTGAGGATAGAGGATGAGGGCTGAGGGTTGAGGATTGTGGTTTGAGGACTGAGGACTGAGGATTGAGGATTGAGAATAGAGGATTGAGGATTGAGGATTGAGGATTGAAGATTGAAGATTGAGTATTGAGGATTGAAGATTGAGGATTGAGGATTGAGGTTTGAGGACTGAAGACTGAGGATCGAGGATTGTGAAATGAGGATTGACGGTTGAGGATTGAGGATTGAGGATTGAAGATTGAGGATAGGGTATTGAGGATTGAACATTGACGATTGAGGGTTGAGGATTGAGGATTGAGGATTGAGGATTGAAGATTGAATATTGATGATTGAAGATTGAGGATTGAGGATTGAGGGTTGAGGATTGAGGACGAGGACTGAGGGCTGAGTATTGATGTTTGTGGTCTGAGGATTGTGGATTGAGGATTGAGGATTGAGGATTGAGTATTGAGGATTGAGGATTGAGGATTGAGGATTGGGGATTGACGATTGAGGATTGAAGATTAAGGATTGGGTACTGAGGATTGAACATTGAGGATTGAGGTTTGAGGGTTGAGGATTGAGGATTGAGGATTGAAGATTGAATATTGATGATTGAAGATTGAGGATTGAGGATTGAGGATTGAGGATTGACGATTGAGGATGACGGCTGAGGGTTGAGGATTGAGGTTTGAGGACTGAGGACTGAGGATTGAGGGTTGAGGGTTGAAGATTGAGGATTCAGTATTGAGGATTGAAGATTGAGGATTGAGGATTGAGGATTGCGGACTGAGGTCTGAGGATCGAGGATTGAGAATTGAGGATTGATGGTTGAGGATTGAGGATTGAGGATTGAAGATTGACTATTGAGGATTGAAGACTGACGACAGAGGATTGAGGATTGAGAATTGAGGATTGAGGATTGAGGACTGAGGGTTGAAGATTGAGGATTGAGGGTTGAGGATTGAGGTTTGAGGACTGAGGTCTGAGGATCGAGGATTGAGAATTGAGGATTGATGGTTGAGGATTGAGGATTGAGGATTGAAGATTGCCTATTGAGGATTGAAGACTGACGACAGAGGATTGAGGATGGAGGATTGAGGATTGAGGATTGAGGATTGAGGATTGTAGATTGAGGATTGAAGATTGAGGATTGAGAATTGAGGATTGAAGATTGAGGAATGAAGTTTGAGGATGAGGGCTGAGGATTGAGGATTGAGAATTGAGGATGAGGGCTGAGGGTTGAGGATTGAGGTTTGAGGACTGACGACTGAGGATCGAGGGTTGAGAATTGAGGATTGAGGATTGAGGATTGAAGATTGTGTATTGAGGATTGAAGACTGACGACAGAGGATTGAGGATTGAGGATTGAGGATTGAGGATTGAGGATTGAGGATTGAAGATTGAGTACTGAGGATTGAGGATTGAGGATTGAGGATTGAGCATTGAGGATTGAGTATTGGGTATTGAGGATTGAAGTTTGAGGATGAGGGCTGAGGGTTGAGGATTGAGGTTTGAGGACTGAGGGCTGAGGTTTGAGAATTGAGAATTGAGGATTGAGGATTGAGGGTTGAAGATTGAGGCTTGAGTATTGAGGATTGAAGATTGAGGATTGAGGATTGAGGATTGAGGATTGAGGATTGAGGATTGAGAATTGAGGATTGAGGATTGAACATTGAGGATTGAGGATGAGGGCTGAGGATTGAGGATTTAGGTTTGAGGACTGAAGACTGAGGATCGAGGATTGAGAATTGAGGATTGAAGATTGAGGATTGAGGATTGAGGATTGAAGATTTAGTATTGATGATTGAAGACTGACGATTGAGGATTGAGGATTGAGGATTGAGGATTGAGGATGAGGGCTGAGGGTTGAGGATTGAGGTTTGAGGACTGAGGACTGAGGATTGAGGATTGAGGATTGAAGATTGAGGATTCAGTATTGAGGATTGAAGATTGAGGATTGAGGATTGAGGATTGAGGATTGACGATGAGGTCTGAGGGTTGAGGATTGAGGATTGAGGATTGAGGATAGAGGATGAGGGCTGCGGGTTGAGGATTGTGGTTTGAGGACTGAGGACTGAGGATTGAGGATTGAGAGTAGAGGATTGAAGATTGAGGATTGGGGACTGAGTGTTGAGGGTCGAGTGATGAGAATTGATGTTTGTGGATAGAGATTTGAAGATTGCAGACTGAGTATTGCGTATTGAAAACTGTGAATTGAGGATATTCTATTGAGGATTGAGGATTGACAACTGATTGTTGATGACTGAGGGCTGAAGATTGAGGATTCAGGTATGCGGATTCAGAATTGGGGTTCGAGGACTGAGGATTGAGGGTTGAAGACTGAGTATTGAGGATTGAAGATCGAGGATTGAGGATTGAGGATTGAGGATTGAGGATAAGGGCTGAGGGTTGAGGATTGAGGTTTGAGGACTGAGGACTGAGGATTGAGGATTGAGAATTGAGGATTGAGGATTGAGGATTGAAGATTGAGGATTGGGTATTGAGGATTGAAGAATGAGGATTGAGGATTGAGGATTGAGCATTGAGGATTGAGAATTGAAGATTGAGGATTGGGGACTGAGCGTTGAGGGTTGAGTGATGAGAGTTGACGTTTGTGGATAGAGATTTGAAGATTTCAGATTGAGTATTGAGTATTGAAAGCTGTGAATTGATGATATTCTATTGAGGATTGAGGATTGACAACTGATTGTTGAGGTCTGAGGTCTGAAGATTGAGGACTCAGGATTGAGGATTCAGGATTGAGGTTTGAGGACTGAGGATTGAGGATTGAGGATTGAGGCTTGAGGATTGAGGATTGAGGGTTGAAGATGGAGGATTGAGGATTGAGGGTCAGGGCTGAGAGTTGAGGATTGACGTTTGAGGACTCAGGACTGAGGATTGAGGGTTGAGAATTGAGGATTTAGTATTGGGGATTGAAGATTGAGGATTGAGGATTGAGGATTGAAGATTGAGGATTGGGTATTAAGGATTGACGATTGGGGATTGAGGATTGAGGATTGAACATTGACGATTGAGGATTGAGGATTGAGGATAGAGGATTGAGGATTGAAGGTTGAGGCTTGGGTATTGAGGATTGAACATTGACGATTGAGGATTGAGGATTGAGGATTGAGGATTGAGGATTGAAGATTGAATATTGATGATTGAAGATTGAGGATTGAGGATTGAGGGTTGCGGATTGAGGACGGGGACTGAGGCCTGAGTATTGATGTTTGAGGTCTGTGGAATGAGGATTGAGGATTGAGAATTGAGGATTGAGGATTGTGGACTGAAGATTGAGGATTGGGTATTGAGGATTGAAGAATGAGGATTGGGGATTGAGGATTGAGGATTGAGGATTGAAGAAAGAGTGTTGAGGATTGAAGATTGAGGATTGGGGATTGACGATTGAGGATTGAGGATTGAAGATTGAGGATGAGGGCTGAGGGTTGAGGATTGAGGTTTGAGGACTGAGGATTGAGGTTTGAGGACCGAAGACTGAGGATCGAGGATTGTGAATTGAGGATTGACGGTTGAGGATTGAGGATTGAGGATTGAAGATTGAGGATTGAAGATTGAGGATTGGGGACTGAGTGTTGAGGGTCGAGTGATGAGAATTGATGTTTGTGGATAGAGATTTGAAGATTGCAGACTGAGTATTGCGTATTGAAATCTGTGAATTGAGGATATTCTATTGAGGATTGAGGATTGACAACTGATTGTTGATGACTGAGGGCTGAAGATTGAGGATTCAGGTATGCGGATTCAGAATTGAGGTTCGAGGACTGAGGATTGAGGGTTGAAGACTGAGTATTGAGGATTGAAGATCGAGGATTGAGGATTGAGGATTGAGGATTGAGGATAAGGGCTGATGGTTGAGGATTGAGGTTTGAGGACTGAGGACTGAGGATTGAGGATTGAGAATTGAGGATTGAGGATTGAGGATTGAAGATTGAGGATTGGGTATTGAGGATTGAAGAATGAGGATTGAGGATTGAGGATTGAGCATTGAGGATTGAGAATTGAAGATTGAGGATTGGGGACTGAGCGTTGAGGGTTGAGTGATGAGAGTTGACGTTTGTGGATAGAGATTTGAAGATTGCAGATTGAGTATTGAGTATTGAAAGCTGTGAATTGATGATATTCTATTGAGGATTGAGGATTGACAACTGATTGTTGAGGTCTGAGGTCTGAAGATTGAGGACTCAGGATTGAGGATTCAGGATTGAGGTTTGAGGACTGAGGATTGAGGATTGAGGATTGAGGCTTGAGGATTGAGGATTGAGGGTTGAAGATGGAGGATTGAGGATTGAGGGTCAGGGCTGAGAGTTGAGGATTGACGTTTGAGGACTCAGGACTGAGGATTGAGGATTGAGAATTGAGGATTTAGTATTGGGGATTGAAGATTGAGGATTGAGGATTGAGGATTGAAGATTGAGGATTGGGTATTGAGGATTGACGATTGGGGATTGAGGATTGAGGATTGAACATTGACGATTGAGGATTGAGGATTGAGGATTGAGGATTGAGGATTGAAGGTTGAGGCTTGGGTATTGAGGATTGAACATTGACGATTGAGTATTGAGGATTGAGGATTGAGGATTGAGGATTGAAGATTGAATATTGATGATTGAAGATTGAGGATTGAGGATTGAGGGTTGCGGATTGAGGACGGGGACTGAGGCCTGAGTATTGATGTTTGAGGTCTGTGGAATGAGGATTGAGGATTGAGAATTGAGGATTGAGGATTGTGGACTGAAGATTGAGGATTGGGTATTGAGGATTGAAGAATGAGGATTGGGGATTGAGGATTGAGGATTGAGGATTGAAGAAAGAGTGTTGAGGATTGAAGATTGAGGATTGGGGATTGACGATTGAGGATTGAGGATTGAAGATTGAGGATGAGGGCTGAGGGTTAAGGATTGAGGTTTGAGGACTGAGGGCTGAGGATTGAGGATTGAGAATTGAGGACTGAGGATTGAGGATTGAGGATTGAGGATTGAGGATTGAGGATTGAGTATTGAGGATTGAGAATTCAAGATTGAGTATTGGGGATTAAAGATTGAGAATTGAGGATGGAGGATTGATGATTGAGGATTGAAGATTGAGGATTGGGGACTTACTGTTGAGGGTTGAGTGATGAGAATTGATGTTTGTGGATAGAGATTTGAAGATTGCAGGTTGAGTTTTGAGTATTGAAAGGTGTGAATTGATGATATTCTATTAAGGATTGAGGATTGACAACTGATTGTTGATGTCTGAGGTCTGAAGATTGAGGATTCAGGATTGAGGATTCAGGATTGAGGTTTGAGGACTGAGGATTGAGGACTGAGGATTGAGGATTGAGGATTGAGGACTGAGGATTGAAGATTGAGGATTGAGGATTGAGGATGCGGGCTGAGGGTTGAGGATTTAGGTTTGAGGACTGAAGACTGAGGATCGAGGATTGAGAATTGAGGATTGAAGATTGAGGATTGAGGATTGAGGATTGAAGATTGAGTATTGATGATTGAAGACTGACGATTGAGGATTGAGGATTGAGGATTAAGGATTGAGGATGAGGGCTGAGGGTTGAGGATTGAGGTTTGAGGACTGAGGACTGAGGATTGAGGATTGAGGATTGAAGATTGAGGATTCAGTATTGAGGATTGAAGATTGAGGATTGAGGATTGAGGATTGAGGATTGACGATGAGGTCTGAGAGTTGAGGATTGAGGAATGAGGATTGAGGATAGAGGATGAGGGCTGAGGGTTGAGGATTGTGGTTTGAGGACTGAGGACTGAGGATTGAGGATTGAGAATAGAGGATTGAGGATTGAGGATTGAGGATTGAAGATTGAAGATTGAGTATTGAGGATTGAAGATTGAGGATTGAGGATTGAGGTTTGAGGACTGAAGACTGAGGATCGAGGATTGTGAAATGAGGATTGACGGTTGAGGATTGAGGATTGAGGATTGAAGATTGAGGATAGGGTATTGAGGATTGAACATTGACGATTGAGGGTTGAGGATTGAGGATTGAGGATTGAGGATTGAAGATTGAATATTGATGATTGAAGATTGAGGATTGAGGATTGAGGGTTGAGGATTGAGGACGAGGACTGAGGGCTGAGTATTGATGTTTGTGGTCTGAGGATTGTGGATTGAGGATTGAGGATTGAGGATTGAGTATTGAGGATTGAGGATTGAAGACTGAGGATTGAAGATTGAGGATTGAGGATTGAGGATGAGGGCTGAGGATTGAGGATTGAGGTTTGAGGACTGAAGACTGAGGATCGAGGATTGAGAATTGAGGATTGAAGATTGAGGATTGAGGATTGAGGATTGAAGATTGAGTATTGATGATTGAAGACTGACGATTGAGGATTGAGGATTGAGGATTGAGGATTGAGGATTGAGGATTGAAGATTGAGGATTGGGTATTGAGGACTGAGTGTTGAGGGTTGAGTGATGAGAATTGATGTTTGTGGATAGAGATTTGAAGATCGCAGATTGAGTATTGCGTATTGAAAGCTCTGAACTGAGGATATTCTATTGCGGATTGAGGATTGACAGCTGATTGTTGAGGACTGAGTGCTGAAGATTGAGGATTCAGGATTGAGGATTCAGGATTGTGGATTGAGGACAGAGGATTGAGGATTGAGGATTGAGGATTGAGGATTGAGGATTGAGGATTGAGGATTGAGGATTGAAGATTGAATATTGATGATTGAAGATTGAGGATTGAGGATTGAGGATTGAGGATTGAGGATTGAGGATGAGGGCTGAGGGTTGAGGATTGAGGTTTGAGGACTGAGGACTGAGGATTGAGGGTTGAGGGTTGAAGATTGAGGATTCAGTATTGAAGATTGAAGATTGAGGATTGAGGATTGAGGATTGCGGACTGAGGTCTGAGGATCGAAGATTGAGAATTGAGGATTGATGGTTGAGGATTGAGGATTGAGGATTGAAGATTGACTATTGAGGATTGAAGACTGACGACAGAGGATTGGGGATTGAGAATTGAGGATTGAGGATTGAGGACTGAGGGTTGAAGATTGAGGATTGAGGGTTGAGGATTGAGGTTTGAGGACTGAGGTCTGAGGATCGAGGATTGAGAATTGAGGATTGATGGTTGAGGATTGAGGATTGAGGATTGAAGATTGCCTATTGAGGATTGAAGACTGACGACAGAGGATTGAGGATGGAGGATTGAGGATTGAGGATTGAGGATTGAGGATTGTAGATTGAGGATTGAAGATTGAGGATTGAGAATTGAGGATTGAAGATTGAGGAATGAAGTTTGAGGATGAGGGCTGAGGATTGAGGATTGAGAATTGAGGATGAGGGCTGAGGGTTGAGGATTGAGGTTTGAGGACTGACGACTGAGGATCGAGGGTTGAGAATTGAGGATTGAGGATTGAGGATTGAAGATTGTGTATTGAGGATTGAAGACTGACGACAGAGGATTGAGGATTGAGGATTGAGGATTGAGGATTGAGGATTGAGGATTGAAGATTGAGTACTGAGGATTGAGGATTGAGGATTGAGGATTGAGGATTGAGGACTGAGGATTGAAGATTGATGATTGAGGATTGAGGATGAGGGCTGAGGGTTGAGGATTGAGGTTTGAGGACTGACAACAGAGGATCGAGGGTTGAGAATTGAGGATTGAGGATTGAGGATTGAAGATTGAGTATTGAGGATTGAAGACTGACGACAGAGGATTGAGGATTGAGGATTGAGGATTGAGGATTGAGGATTGAGGATTGAGGATTGAAGATTGAGTATTGAGGATTGAGGATTGAGGATTGAGGATTGAGCATTGAGGATTGAGTATTGGGTATTGAGGATTGAAGTTTGAGGATGAGGGCTGAGGGTTGAGGATTGAGGTTTGAGGACTGAGGGCTGAGGTTTGAGAATTGAGAATTGAGGATTGAGGATTGAGGGTTGAAGATTGAGGCTTGAGTATTGAGGATTGAAGATTGAGGATTGAGGATTGAGGATTGAGGATTGAGGATTGAGGATTGAGAATTGAGGATTGAGGATTGAACATTGAGGATTGAGGATGAGGGCTGAGGATTGAGGATTTAGGTTTGAGGACTGAAGACTGAGGATCGAGGATTGAGAATTGAGGATTGAAGATTGAGGATTGAGGATTGAGGATTGAAGATTTAGTATTGATGATTGAAGACTGACGATTGAGGATTGAGGATTGAGGATTGAGGATTGAGGATGAGGGCTGAGGGTTGAGGATTGAGGTTTGAGGACTGAGGACTGAGGATTGAGGATTGAGGATTGAAGATTGAGGATTCAGTATTGAGGATTGAAGATTGAGGATTGAGGATTGAGGATTGAGGATTGACGATGAGGTCTGAGGGTTGAGGATTGAGGATTGAGGATTGAGGATAGAGGATGAGGGCTGCGGGTTGAGGATTGTGGTTTGAGGACTGAGGACTGAGGATTGAGGATTGAGAGTAGAGGATTGAAGATTGAGGATTGGGGACTGAGTGTTGAGGGTCGAGTGATGAGAATTGATGTTTGTGGATAGAGATTTGAAGATTGCAGACTGAGTATTGCGTATTGAAAACTGTGAATTGAGGATATTCTATTGAGGATTGAGGATTGACAACTGATTGTTGATGACTGAGGGCTGAAGATTGAGGATTCAGGTATGCGGATTCAGAATTGAGGTTCGAGGACTGAGGATTGAGGGTTGAAGACTGAGTATTGAGGATTGAAGATCGAGGATTGAGGATTGAGGATTGAGGATTGAGGATAAGGGCTGAGGGTTGAGGATTGAGGTTTGAGGACTGAGGACTGAGGATTGAGGATTGAGAATTGAGGATTGAGGATTGAGGATTGAAGATTGAGGATTGGGTATTGAGGATTGAAGAATGAGGATTGAGGATTGAGGATTGAGCATTGAGGATTGAGAATTGAAGATTGAGGATTGGGGACTGAGCGTTGAGGGTTGAGTGATGAGAGTTGACGTTTGTGGATAGAGATTTGAAGATTTCAGATTGAGTATTGAGTATTGAAAGCTGTGAATTGATGATATTCTATTGAGGATTGAGGATTGACAACTGATTGTTGAGGTCTGAGGTCTGAAGATTGAGGACTCAGGATTGAGGATTCAGGATTGAGGTTTGAGGACTGAGGATTGAGGATTGAGGATTGAGGCTTGAGGATTGAGGATTGAGGGTTGAAGATGGAGGATTGAGGATTGAGGGTCAGGGCTGAGAGTTGAGGATTGACGTTTGAGGACTCAGGACTGAGGATTGAGGGTTGAGAATTGAGGATTTAGTATTGGGGATTGAAGATTGAGGATTGAGGATTGAGGATTGAAGATTGAGGATTGGGTATTGAGGATTGACGATTGGGGATTGAGGATTGAGGATTGAACATTGACGATTGAGGATTGAGGATTGAGGATTGAGGATTGAGGATTGAAGGTTGAGGCTTGGGTATTGAGGATTGAACATTGACGATTGAGGATTGAGGATTGAGGATTGAGGATTGAGGATTGAAGATTGAATATTGATGATTGAAGATTGAGGATTGAGGATTGAGGGTTGCGGATTGAGGACGGGGACTGAGGCCTGAGTATTGATGTTTGAGGTCTGTGGAATGAGGATTGAGGATTGAGAATTGAGGATTGAGGATTGTGGACTGAAGATTGAGGATTGGGTATTGAGGATTGAAGAATGAGGATTGGGGATTGAGGATTGAGGATTGAGGATTGAAGAAAGAGTGTTGAGGATTGAAGATTGAGGATTGGGGATTGACGATTGAGGATTGAGGATTGAAGATTGAGGATGAGGGCTGAGGGTTGAGGATTGAGGTTTGAGGACTGAGGATTGAGGTTTGAGGACCGAAGACTGAGGATCGAGGATTGTGAATTGAGGATTGACGGTTGAGGATTGAGGATTGAGGATTGAAGATTGAGGATTGAAGATTGAGGATTGGGGACTGAGTGTTGAGGGTCGAGTGATGAGAATTGATGTTTGTGGATAGAGATTTGAAGATTGCAGACTGAGTATTGCGTATTGAAAACTGTGAATTGAGGATATTCTATTGAGGATTGAGGATTGACAACTGATTGTTGATGACTGAGGGCTGAAGATTGAGGATTCAGGTATGCGGATTCAGAATTGAGGTTCGAGGACTGAGGATTGAGGGTTGAAGACTGAGTATTGAGGATTGAAGATCGGGGATTGAGGATTGAGGATTGAGGATTGAGGATAAGGGCTGAGGGTTGAGGATTGAGGTTTGAGGACTGAGGACTGAGGATTGAGGATTGAGAATTGAGGATTGAGGATTGAGGATTGAAGATTGAGGATTGGGTATTGAGGATTGAAGAATGAGGATTGAGGATTGAGGATTGAGCATTGAGGATTGAGAATTGAAGATTGAGGATTGGGGACTGAGCGTTGAGGGTTGAGTGATGAGAGTTGACGTTTGTGGATAGAGATTTGAAGATTGCAGATTGAGTATTGAGTATTGAAAGCTGTGAATTGATGATATTCTATTGAGGATTGAGGATTGACAACTGATTGTTGAGGTCTGAGGTCTGAAGATTGAGGACTCAGGATTGAGGATTCAGGATTGAGGTTTGAGGACTGAGGATTGAGGATTGAGGATTGAGGCTTGAGGATTGAGGATTGAGGGTTGAAGATGGAGGATTGAGGATTGAGGGTCAGGGCTGAGAGTTGAGGATTGACGTTTGAGGACTCAGGACTGAGGATTGAGGATTGAGAATTGAGGATTTAGTATTGGGGATTGAAGATTGAGGATTGAGGATTGAGGATTGAAGATTGAGGATTGGGTATTGAGGATTGACGATTGGGGATTGAGGATTGAGGATTGAACATTGACGATTGAGGATTGAGGATTGAGGATTGAGGATTGAGGATTGAAGGTTGAGGCTTGGGTATTGAGGATTGAACATTGACGATTGAGTATTGAGGATTGAGGATTGAGGATTGAGGATTGAAGATTGAATATTGATGATTGAAGATTGAGGATTGAGGATTGAGGGTTGCGGATTGAGGACGGGGACTGAGGCCTGAGTATTGATGTTTGAGGTCTGTGGAATGAGGATTGAGGATTGAGAATTGAGGATTGAGGATTGTGGACTGAAGATTGAGGATTGGGTATTGAGGATTGAAGAATGAGGATTGGGGATTGAGGATTGAGGATTGAGGATTGAAGAAAGAGTGTTGAGGATTGAAGATTGAGGATTGGGGATTGACGATTGAGGATTGAGGATTGAAGATTGAGGATGAGGGCTGAGGGTTGAGGATTGAGGTTTGAGGACTGAGGGCTGAGGATTGAGGATTGAGAATTGAGGACTGAGGATTGAGGATTGAGGATTGATGATTGAGGATTGAGGATTGAGGATTGAGGATTGAGAATTGAAGATTAAGTATTGGGGATTAAAGATTGAGAATTGAGGATTGAGGATTGATGATTGAGGATTGAAGATTGAGGATTGGGGACTTACTGTTGAGGGTTGAGTGATGAGAATTGATGTTTGTGGATAGAGATTTGAAGATTGCAGGTTGAGTTTTGAGTATTGAAAGGTGTGAATTGATGATATTCTATTGAGGATTGAGGATTGACAACTGATTGTTGATATCTGAGGTCTGAAGATTGAGGATTCAGGATTGAGGATTCAGGATTGAGGTTTGAGGACTGAGGATTGAGGATTGAGGATTGAGGATTGAGGATTGAGGACTGAGGATTGAAGATTGAGGATTGAGGATTGAGGATGAGGGCTGAGGGTTGAGGATTTAGGTTTGAGGACTGAAGACTGAGGATCGAGGATTGAGAATTGAGGATTGAAGATTGAGGATTGAGGATTGAGGATTGAAGATTGTGTATTGATGATTGAAGACTGACGATTGAGGATTGAGGATTGAGGATTGAGGATTGAGGATGAGGGCTGAGGGTTGAGGATTGAGGTTTGAGGACTGAGGACTGAGGATTGAGGATTGAGGATTGAAGATTGAGGATTCAGTATTGAGGATTGAAGATTGAGGATTGAGGATTGAGGATTGAGGATTGACGATGAGGTCTGAGGGTTGAGGATTGAGGATTGAGGATTGAGGATAGAGGATGAGGGCTGAGGGTTGAGGATTGTGGTTTGAGGACTGAGGACTGAGGATTGAGGATTGAGAATAGAGGATTGAGGATTGAGGATTGAGGATTGAAGATTGAAGATTGAGTATTGAGGATTGAAGATTGAGGATTGAGGATTGAGGATTGAAGATTGAATATTGATGATTGAAGATTGAGGATTGAGGATTGAGGGTTGTGGATTGAGGACGAGGACTGAGGGCTGAGTATTGATGTTTGTGGTCTGAGGATTGTGGATTGAGGATTGAGGATTGAGGATTGAGTATTGAGGATTGAGGATTGAAGACTGCGGATTGAAGATTGAGGATTGAGGATTGAGGATGAGGGCTGAGGATTGAGGATTGAGGTTTGAGGACTGAAGACTGAGGATCGAGGATTGAGAATTGAGGATTGAAGATTGAGGATTGAGGATTGAGGATTGAAGATTGAGTATTGATGATTGAAGACTGACGATTGAGGATTGAGGATTGAGGATTGAGGATTGAGGATTGAGGATTGAAGATTGAGGATTGGGTATTGAGGACTGAGTGTTGAGGGTTGAGTGATGAGAATTGATGTTTGTGGATAGAGATTTGAAGATCGCAGATTGAGTATTGCGTATTGAAAGCTCTGAACTGAGGATATTCTATTGCGGATTGAGGATTGACAGCTGATTGTTGAGGACTGAGTGCTGAAGATTGAGGATTCAGGATTGAGGATTCAGGATTGTGGATTGAGGACAGAGGATTGAGGATTGAGGATTGAGGATTGAGGATTGACGATTGAGGATTGAAGATTGAGGATTGGGTACTGAGGATTGAACATTCAGGATTGAGGATTGAGGATTGAGGATTGAGGATTGAGGATTGAGGATTGAGGATTGAGGATTGAGGATTGAGGATTGAGGACTGAAGATTGAGGATTGGGCATTGAGGATTGAAGAATGAGGACTGAAGATTGAGGATTGGGTATTGAGGAATGAAGAATGAGGATTGAGGAATGAGGATTGAGGATTGAGCATTGAAGAAAGAGTATTGAGGATTGAAGATTGAGGATTGGGGATTGAGGATTGAGGATTGAGGATTGAAGATTGAGGATGACGGCTGAGGGTTTAGGATTGAGGTTTGAGGACTGTGGGCTGAGGATTGAGGATTGAGAATTGAGGATTGAGGATTGAGGATTGAGGATTGGGGATTGGCGATTGAGGATTGAAGATTGAGGATTGGGTACTGAGGATTGAACATTGAGGATTGAGGATTGATGGTTGAGGATTGAGGATTGAGGATTGAAGATTGAATATTGATGATTGAAGATTGAGGATTGAGGATTGAGGATTGAGGATTGAGGATTGAGAATGAGGGCTGAGGGTTGAGGATTGAGGTTTGAGGACTGAGGACTGAGGATTGAGGGTTGAGGGTTGAAGATTGAGGATTCAGTATTGAGGATTGAAGATTGAGGATTGAGGATTGAGGATTGCGGACTGAGGTCTGAGGATCGAGGATTGAGAATTGAGGATTGATGGTTGAGGATTGAGGATTGAGGATTGAAGATTGACTATTGAGGATTGAAGACTGACGACAGAGGATTGAGGATTGAGGATTGAGGATTGAGGATTGAGGACTGAGGGTTGAAGATTGAGGATTGAGGGTTGAGGATTGAGGTTTGAGGACTGAGGTCTGAGGATCGAGGATTGAGAATTGAGGATTGATGGTTGAGGATTGAGGATTGAGGATTGAAGATTGCCTATTGAGGATTGAAGACTGACGACAGAGGATTGAGGATGGAGGATTGAGGATTGAGGATTGAGGATTGAGGATTGTAGATTGAGGATTGAAGATTGAGGATTGAGAATTGAGGATTGAAGATTGAGGAATGAAGTTTGAGGATGAGGGCTGAGGATTGAGGATTGAGAATTGAGGATTAGGGCTGAGGGTTGAGGATTGAGGTTTGAGGACTGACGACTGAGGATCGAGGGTTGAGAATTGAGGATTGAGGATTGAGGATTGAAGATTGAGTATTGAGGATTGAAGACTGACGACAGAGGATTGAGGATTGAGGATTGAGGATTGAGGATTGAGGATTGAGGATTGAAGATTGAGTACTGAGGATTGAGGATTGAGGATTGAGGATTGAGGATTGAGGACTGAGGATTGAAGATTGATGATTGAGGATTGAGGATGAGGGCTGAGGGTTGAGGATTGAGGTTTGAGGACTGACAACAGAGGATCGAGGGTTGAGAATTGAGGATTGAGGATTGAGGATTGAAGATTGAGTATTGAGGATTGAAGACTGACGAAAGAGGATTGAGGATTGAGGATTGAGGATTGAGGATTGAGGATTGAGGATTGAGGATTGAAGATTGAGTATTGAGGATTGAGGATTGAGGATTGAGGATTGAGGATTGAGGATTGAGGATTGGGTATTGAGGATTGAAGTTTGAGGATGAGGGCTGAGGGTTGAGGATTGAGGTTTGAGGACTGAGGGCTGAGGTTTGAGAATTGAGAATTGAGGATTGAGGATTGAGGGTTGAAGATTGAGGCTTGAGTATTGAGGATTGAAGATTGAGGATTGTGGTTTGAGGACTGAGGACTGAGGATTGAGGATTGAGAGTAGAGGATTGAAGATTGAGGATTGGGGACTGAGTGTTGAGGGTCGAGTGATGAGAATTGATGTTTGTGGATAGAGATTTGAAGATTGCAGACTGAGTATTGCGTATTGAAAACTGTGAATTGAGGATATTCTATTGAGGATTGAGGATTGACAACTGATTGTTGATGACTGAGGGCTGAAGATTGAGGATTCAGGTATGCGGATTCAGAATTGAGGTTCGAGGACTGAGGATTGAGGGTTGAAGACTGAGTATTGAGGATTGAAGATCGAGGATTGAGGATTGAGGATTGAGGATTGAGGATAAGGGCTGAGGGTTGAGGATTGAGGTTTGAGGACTGAGGACTGAGGATTGAGGATTGAGAATTGAGGATTGAGGATTGAGGATTGAGGATTGAAGATTGAAGATTGAGTATTGAGGATTGAAGATTGAGGATTGAGGATTGAGGTTTGAGGACTGAAGACTGAGGATCGAGGATTGTGAATTGAGGATTGACGGTTGAGGATTGAGGATTGAGGATTGAAGATTGAGGATAGGGTATTGAGGATTGAACATTGACGATTGAGGGTTGAGGATTGAGGATTGAGGATTGAGGATTGAAGATTGAATATTGATGATTGAAGATTGAGGATTGAGGATTGAGGGTTGAGAATTGAGGACGAGGACTGAGGGCTGAGTATTGATGTTTGTGGTCTGAGGATTGTGGATTGAGGATTGAGGATTGAGGATTGAGTATTGAGGATTGAGGATTGAAGACTGAGGATTGAAGATTGAGGATTGAGGATTGAGGATGAGGGCTGAGGATTGAGGATTGAGGTTTGAGGACTGAAGACTGAGGATCGAGGATTGAGAATTGAGGATTGAAGATTGAGGATTGAGGATTGAGGATTGAAGATTGAGTATTGATGATTGAAGACTGACGATTGAGGATTGAGGATTGAGGATTGAGGATTGAGGATTGAGGATTGAAGATTGAGGATTGGGTATTGAGGACTGAGTGTTGAGGGTTGAGTGATGAGAATTGATGTTTGTGGATAGAGATTTGAAGATCGCAGATTGAGTATTGCGTATTGAAAGCTCTGAACTGAGGATATTCTATTGCGGATTGAGGATTGACAGCTGATTGTTGAGGACTGAGTGCTGAAGATTGAGGATTCAGGATTGAGGATTCAGGATTGTGGATTGAGGACAGAGGATTGAGGATTGAGGATTGAGGATTGAGGATTGACGATTGAGGATTGAAGATTGAGGATTGGGTACTGAGGATTGAACATTCAGGATTGAGGATTGAGGATTGAGGATTGAGGATTGAGGATTGAGGATTGAGGATTGAGGATTGAGGATTGAGGACTGAAGATTGAGGATTGGGCATTGAGGATTGAAGAATGAGGACTGAAGATTGAGGATTGGGTATTGAGGAATGAAGAATGAGGATTGAGGAATGAGGATTGAGGATTGAGCATTGAAGAAAGAGTATTGAGGATTGAAGATTGAGGATTGGGGATTGAGGATTGAGGATTGAGGATTGAAGATTGAGGATGACGGCTGAGGGTTGAGGATTGAGGTTTGAGGACTGAGGGCTGAGGATTGAGGATTGAGAATTGAGGATTGAGGATTGAGGATTGAGGATTGGGGATTGACGATTGAGGATTGAAGATTGAGGATTGGGTACTGAGGATTGAACATTGAGGATTGAGGATTGAGGGTTGAGGATTGAGGATTGAGGATTGAAGATTGAATATTGATGATTGAAGATTGAGGATTGAGGATTGAGGATTGAGGATTGAGGATTGAGAATGAGGGCTGAGGGTTGAGGATTGAGGTTTGAGGACTGAGGACTGAGGATTGAGGGTTGAGGGTTGAAGATTGAGGATTCAGTATTGAGGATTGAAGATTGAGGATTGAGGATTGAGGATTGCGGACTGAGGTCTGAGGATCGAGGATTGAGAATTGAGGATTGATGGTTGAGGATTGAGGATTGAGGATTGAAGATTGACTATTGAGGATTGAAGACTGACGACAGAGGATTGAGGATTGAGAATTGAGGATTGAGGATTGAGGACTGAGGGTTGAAGATTGAGGATTGAGGGTTGAGGATTGAGGTTTGAGGACTGAGGTCTGAGGATCGAGGATTGAGAATTGAGGATTGATGGTTGAGGATTGAGGATTGAGGATTGAAGATTGCCTATTGAGGATTGAAGACTGACGACAGAGGATTGAGGATGGAGGATTGAGGATTGAGGATTGAGGATTGAGGATTGTAGATTGAGGATTGAAGATTGAGGATTGAGAATTGAGGATTGAAGATTGAGGAATGAAGTTTGAGGATGAGGGCTGAGGATTGAGGATTGAGAATTGAGGATGAGGGCTGAGGGTTGAGGATTGAGGTTTGAGGACTGACGACTGAGGATCGAGGGTTGAGAATTGAGGATTGAGGATTGAGGATTGAAGATTGAGTATTGAGGATTGAAGACTGACGACAGAGGATTGAGGATTGAGGATTGAGGATTGAGGATTGAAGATTGAGTACTGAGGATTGAGGATTGAGGATTGAGGATTGAGGATTGAGGACTGAGGATTGAAGATTGATGATTGAGGATTGAGGATGAGGGCTGAGGGTTGAGGATTGAGGTTTGAGGACTGACAACAGAGGATCGAGGGTTGAGAATTGAGGATTGAGGATTGAGGATTGAAGATTGAGTATTGAGGATTGAAGACTGACGACAGAGGATTGAGGATTGAGGATTGAGGATTGAGGATTGAGGATTGAGGATTGAGGATTGAAGATTGAGTATTGAGGATTGAGGATTGAGGATTGAGGATTGAGCATTGAGGATTGAGTATTGGGTATTGAGGATTGAAGTTTGAGGATGAGGGCTGAGGGTTGAGGATTGAGGTTTGAGGACTGAGGGCTGAGGTTTGAGAATTGAGAATTGAGGGTTGAGGATTGAGGGCTGAAGATTGAGGCTTGAGTATTGAGGATTGAAGATTGAGGATTGAGGATTGAGGATTGAGGATTGAGGATTGAGGATTGAGAATTGAGGATTGAGGATTGAACATTGAGGATTGAGGATGAGGGCTGAGGATTGAGGATTTAGGTTTGAGGACTGAAGACTGAGGATCGAGGATTGAGAATTGAGGATTGAAGATTGAGGATTGAGGATTGAGGATTGAAGATTTAGTATTGATGATTGAAGACTGACGATTGAGGATTGAGGATTGAGGATTGAGGATTGAGGATGAGGGCTGAGGGTTGAGGATTGAGGTTTGAGGACTGAGGACTGAGGATTGAGGATTGAGGATTGAAGATTGAGGATTCAGTATTGAGGATTGAAGATTGAGGATTGAGGATTGAGGATTGAGGATTGACGATGAGGTCTGAGGGTTGAGGATTGAGGATTGAGGATTGAGGATAGAGGATGAGGGCTGCGGGTTGAGGATTGTGGTTTGAGGACTGAGGACTGAGGATTGAGGATTGAGAGTAGAGGATTGAAGATTGAGGATTGGGGACTGAGTGTTGAGGGTCGAGTGATGAGAATTGATGTTTGTGGATAGAGATTTGAAGATTGCAGACTGAGTATTGCGTATTGAAAACTGTGAATTGAGGATATTCTATTGAGGATTGAGGATTGACAACTGATTGTTGATGACTGAGGGCTGAAGATTGAGGATTCAGGTATGCGGATTCAGAATTGAGGTTCGAGGACTGAGGATTGAGGGTTGAAGACTGAGTATTGAGGATTGAAGATCGAGGATTGAGGATTGAGGATTGAGGATTGAGGATATGGGCTGAGGGTTGAGGATTGAGGTTTGAGGACTGAGGACTGAGGATTGAGGATTGAGAATTGAGGATTGAGGATTGAGGATTGAAGATTGAGGATTGGGTATTGAGGATTGAAGAATGAGGATTGAGGATTGAGGATTGAGCATTGAGGATTGAGAATTGAAGATTGAGGATTGGGGACTGAGCGTTGAGGGTTGAGTGATGAGAGTTGACGTTTGTGGATAGAGATTTGAAGATTTCAGATTGAGTATTGAGTATTGAAAGCTGTGAATTGATGATATTCTATTGAGGATTGAGGATTGACAACTGATTGTTGAGGTCTGAGGTCTGAAGATTGAGGACTCAGGATTGAGGATTCAGGATTGAGGTTTGAGGACTGAGGATTGAGGATTGAGGATTGAGGCTTGAGGATTGAGGATTGAGGGTTGAAGATGGAGGATTGAGGATTGAGGGTCAGGGCTGAGAGTTGAGGATTGACGTTTGAGGACTCAGGACTGAGGATTGAGGATTGAGAATTGAGGATTTAGTATTGGGGATTGAAGATTGAGGATTGAGGATTGAGGATTGAAGATTGAGGATTGGGTATTGAGGATTGACGATTGGGGATTGAGGATTGAGGATTGAACATTGACGATTGAGGATTGAGGATTGAGGATTGAGGATTGAGGATTGAAGGTTGAGGCTTGGGTATTGAGGATTGAACATTGACGATTGAGGATTGAGGATTGAGGATTGAGGATTGAGGATTGAAGATTGAATATTGATGATTGAAGATTGAGGATTGAGGATTGAGGGTTGCGGATTGAGGACGGGGACTGAGGCCTGAGTATTGATGTTTGAGGTCTGTGGAATGAGGATTGAGGATTGAGAATTGAGGATTGAGGATTGTGGACTGAAGATTGAGGATTGGGTATTGAGGATTGAAGAATGAGGATTGGGGATTGAGGATTGAGGATTGAGGATTGAAGAAAGAGTGTTGAGGATTGAAGATTGAGGATTGGGGATTGACGATTGAGGATTGAGGATTGAAGATTGAGGATGAGGGCTGAGGGTTGAGGATTGAGGTTTGAGGACTGAGGATTGAGGTTTGAGGACTGAAGACTGAGGATCGAGGATTGTGAATTGAGGATTGACTTTTGAGGATTGAGGATTGAGGATTGAAGATTGAGGATTGAAGATTGAGGATTGGGGACTGAGTGTTGAGGGTCGAGTGATGAGAATTGATGTTTGTGGATAGAGATTTGAAGATTGCAGACTGAGTATTGCGTATTGAAAACTGTGAATTGAGGATATTCTATTGAGGATTGAGGATTGACAACTGATTGTTGAAGACTGAGGGCTGAAGATTGAGGATTCAGGTATGCGGATTCAGAATTGAGGTTCGAGGACTGAGGATTGAGGGTTGAAGACTGAGTATTGAGGATTGAAGATCGAGGATTGAGGATTGAGGATTGAGGATTGAGGATAAGGGCTGAGGGTTGAGGATTGAGGTTTGAGGACTGAGGACTGAGGATTGAGGATTGAGAATTGAGGATTGAGGATTGAGGATTGAAGATTGAGGATTGGGTATTGAGGATTGAAGAATGAGGATTGAGGATTGAGGATTGAGCATTGAGGATTGAGAATTGAAGATTGAGGATTGGGGACTGACCGTTGAGGGTTGAGTGATGAGAGTTGACGTTTGTGGATAGAGATTTGAAGATTGCAGATTGAGTATTGAGTATTGAAAGCTGTGAATTGATGATATTCTATTGAGGATTGAGGATTGACAACTGATTGTTGATATCTGAGGTCTGAAGATTGAGGATTCAGGATTGAGGATTCAGGATTGAGGTTTGAGGACTGAGGATTGAGGATTGAGGATTGAGGATTGAGGATTGAGGACTGAGGATTGAAGATTGAGGATTGAGGATTGAGGATGAGGGCTGAGGGTTGAGGATTTAGGTTTGCGGACTGAAGACTGAGGATCGAGGATTGAGAATTGAGGATTGAAGATTGAGGATTGAGGATTGAGGATTGAAGATTGAGTATTGATGATTGAAGACTGACGATTGAGGATTGAGGATTGAGGATTGAGGATTGAGGATGAGGGCTGAGGGTTGAGGATTGAGGTTTGAGGACTGAGGACTGAGGATTGAGGATTGAGGATTGAAGATTGAGGATTCAGTATTGAGGATTGAAGATTGAGGATTGAGGATTGAGGATTGAGGATTGACGATGAGGTCTGAGGGTTGAGGATTGAGGATTGAGGATTGAGGATAGAGGATGAGGGCTGAGGGTTGAGGATTGTGGTTTGAGGACTGAGGACTGAGGATTGAGGATTGAGAATAGAGGATTGAGGATTGAGGATTGAGGATTGAAGATTGAAGATTGAGTATTGAGGATTGAAGATTGAGGATTGAGGATTGAGGATTGAAGATTGAATATTGATGATTGAAGATTGAGGATTGAGGATTGAGGGTTGTGGATTGAGGACGAGGACTGAGGCCTGAGTATTGATGTTTGAGGTCTGTGGAATGAGGATTGAGGATTGAGAATTGAGGATTGAGGATTGTGGACTGAAGATTGAGGATTGGGTATTGAGGATTGAAGAATGAGGATTGGGGATTGAGGATTGAGGATTGAGGATTGAAGAAAGAGTGTTGAGGATTGAAGATTGAGGATTGGGGATTGACGATTGAGGATTGAGGATTGAAGATTGAGGATGAGGGCTGAGGGTTAAGGATTGAGGTTTGAGGACTGAGGGCTGAGGATTGAGGATTGAGAATTGAGGACTGAGGATTGAGGATTGAGGATTGAGGATTGAGGATTGAGGATTGAGTATTGAGGATTGAGAATTGAAGATTGAGTATTGGGGATTAAAGATTGAGAATTGAGGATTGAGGATTGATGATTGAGGATTGAAGATTGAGATTGGGGACTTACTGTTGAGGGTTGAGTGATGAGAATTGATGTTTGTGGATAGAGATTTGAAGATTGCAGGTTGAGTTTTGAGTATTGAAAGGTGTGAATTGATGATATTCTATTGAGGATTGAGGATTGACAACTGATTGTTGATGTCTGAGGTCTGAAGATTGAGGATTCAGGATTGAGGATTCAGGATTGAGGTTTGAGGACTGAGGATTGAGGACTGAGGATTGAGGATTGAGGATTGAGGACTGAGGATTGAAGATTGAGGATTGAGGATTGAGGATGAGGGCTGAGGGTTGAGGATTTAGGTTTGAGGACTGAAGACTGAGGATCGAGGATTGAGAATTGAGGATTGAAGATTGAGGATTGAGGATTGAGGATTGAAGATTGAGTATTGATGATTGAAGACTGACGATTGAGGATTGAGGATTGAGGATTGAGGATTGAGGATGAGGGCTGAGGGTTGAGGATTGAGGTTTGAGGACTGAGGACTGAGGATTGAGGATTGAGGATTGAAGATTGAGGATTCAGTATTGAGGATTGAAGATTGAGGATTGAGGATTGAGGATTGAGGATTGACGATGAGGTCTGAGAGTTGAGGATTGAGGATTGAGGATTGAGGATAGAGGATGAGGGCTGAGGGTTGAGGATTGTGGTTTGAGGACTGAGGACTGAGGATTGAGGATTGAGAATAGAGGATTGAGGATTGAGGATTGAGGATTGAAGATTGAAGATTGAGTATTGAGGATTGAAGATTGAGGATTGAGGATTGAGGTTTGAGGACTGAAGACTGAGGATCGAGGATTGTGAATTGAGGATTGACGGTTGAGGATTGAGGATTGAGGATTGAAGATTGAGGATAGGGTATTGAGGATTGAACATTGACGATTGAGGGTTGAGGATTGAGGATTGAGGATTGAGGATTGAAGATTGAATATTGATGATTGAAGATTGAGGATTGAGGATTGAGGGTTGAGGATTGAGGACGAGGACTGAGGGCTGAGTATTGATGTTTGTGGTCTGAGGATTGTGGATTGAGGATTGAGGATTGAGGATTGAGTATTGAGGATTGAGGATTGAAGACTGAGGATTGAAGATTGAGGATTGAGGATTGAGGATGAGGGCTGAGGATTGAGGATTGAGGTTTGAGGACTGAAGACTGAGGATCGAGGATTGAGAATTGAGGATTGAAGATTGAGGATTGAGGATTGAGGATTGAAGATTGAGTATTGATGATTGAAGACTGACGATTGAGGATTGAGGATTGAGGATTGAGGATTGAGGATTGAGGATTGAAGATTGAGGATTGGGTATTGAGGACTGAGTGTTGAGGGTTGAGTGATGAGAATTGATGTTTGTGGATAGAGATTTGAAGATCGCAGATTGAGTATTGCGTATTGAAAGCTCTGAACTGAGGATATTCTATTGCGGATTGAGGATTGACAGCTGATTGTTGAGGACTGAGTGCTGAAGATTGAGGATTCAGGATTGAGGATTCAGGATTGTGGATTGAGGACAGAGGATTGAGGATTGAGGATTGAGGATTGAGGATTGACGATTGAGGATTGAAGATTGAGGATTGGGTACTGAGGATTGAACATTCAGGATTGAGGATTGAGGATTGAGGATTGAGGATTGAGGATTGAGGATTGAGGATTGAGGATTGAGGACTGAAGATTGAGGATTGGGCATTGAGTATTGAAGAATGAGGACTGAAGATTGAGGATTGGGTATTGAGGAATGAAGAATGAGGATTGAGGAATGAGGATTGAGGATTGAGCATTGAAGAAAGAGTATTGAGGATTGAAGATTGAGGATTGGGGATTGAGGATTGAGGATTGAGGATTGAAGATTGAGGATGACGGCTGAGGGTTGAGGATTGAGGTTTGAGGACTGAGGGCTGAGGATTGAGGATTGAGAATTGAGGATTGAGGATTGAGGATTGAGGATTGGGGATTGACGATTGAGGATTGAAGATTGAGGATTGGGTACTGAGGATTGAACATTGAGGATTGAGGATTGAGGGTTGAGGATTGAGGATTGAGGATTGAAGATTGAGTATTGATGATTGAAGATTGAGGATTGAGGATTGAGGATTGAGGATTGAGGATTGAGAGTGAGGGCTGAGGGTTGGGGATTGAGGTTTGAGGACTGAGGACTGAGGATTGAGGGTTGAGGGTTGAAGATTGAGGATTCAGTATTGAGGATTGAAGATTGAGGATTGAGGATTGAGGATTGCGGACTGAGGTCTGAGGATCGAGGATTGAGAATTGAGGATTGATGGTTGAGGATTGAGGATTGAGGATTGAAGATTGACTATTGAGGATTGAAGACTGACGACAGAGGATTGAGGATTGAGGATTGAGGATTGAGGATTGAGGACTGAGGATTGAAGATTGAGGATTGAGGGTTGAGGATTGAGGTTTGAGGACTGAGGTCTGAGGATCGAGGATTGAGAATTGAGGATTGATGGTTGAGGATTGAGGATTGAGGATTGAAGATTGCCTATTGAGGATTGAAGACTGACGACAGAGGTTTGAGGATGGAGGATTGAGGATTGAGGATTGAGGATTGAGGATTGTAGATTGAGGATTGAAGATTGAGGATTGAGAATTGAGGATTGAAGATTGAGGAATGAAGTTTGAGGATGAGGGCTGAGGATTGAGGATTGAGAATTGAGGATGAGGGCTGAGGGTTGAGGATTGAGGTTTGAGGACTGACGACTGAGGATCGAGGGTTGAGAATTGAGGATTGAGGATTGAGGATTGAAGATTGAGTATTGAGGATTGAAGACTGACGACAGAGGATTGAGGATTGAGGATTGAGGATTGAGGATTGAGGATTGAGGATTGAGGATTGAAGATTGAGTACTGAGGATTGAGGATTGAGGATTGAGGATTGAGGATTGAGGACTGAGGATTGAAGATTGATGATTGAGGATTGAGGATGAGGGCTGAGGGTTGAGGATTGAGGTTTGAGGACTGACAACAGAGGATCGAGGGTTGAGAATTGAGGATTGAGGATTGAGGATTGAAGATTGAGTATTGAGGATTGAAGACTGACGACAGAGGATTGAGGATTGAGGATTGAGGATTGAGGATTGAGGATTGAGGATTGAGGATTGAAGATTGAGTATTGAGGATTGAGGATTGAGGATTGAGGATTGAGGATTGAGGATTGAGGATTGGGTATTGAGGATTGAAGTTTGAGGATGAGGGCTGAGGGTTGAGGATTGAGGTTTGAGGACTGAGGGCTGAGGTTTGAGAATTGAGAATTGAGGATTGAGGATTGAGGGTTGAAGATTGAGGCTTGAGTATTGAGGATTGAAGATTGAGGATTGAGGATTGAGGATTGAGGATTGAGGATTGAGGATTGAGAATTGAGGATTGAGGATTGAACATTGAGGATTGAGGATGAGGGCTGAGGATTGAGGATTTAGGTTTGAGGACTGAAGACTGAGGATCGAGGATTGAGAATTGAGGATTGAAGATTGAGGATTGAGGATTGAGGATTGAAGATTTAGTATTGATGATTGAAGACTGACGATTGAGGATTGAGGATTGAGGATTGAGGATTGAGGATGAGGGCTGAGGGTTGAGGATTGAGGTTTGAGGACTGAGGACTGAGGATTGAGGATTGAGGATTGAAGATTGAGGATTCAGTATTGAGGATTGAAGATTGAGGATTGAGGATTGAGGATTGAGGATTGACGATGAGGTCTGAGGGTTGAGGATTGAGGATTGAGGATTGAGGATAGAGGATGAGGGCTGCGGGTTGAGGATTGTGGTTTGAGGACTGAGGACTGAGGATTGAGGATTGAGAGTAGAGGATTGAAGATTGAGGATTGGGGACTGAGTGTTGAGGGTCGAGTGATGAGAATTGATGTTTGTGGATAGAGATTTGAAGATTGCAGACTGAGTATTGCGTATTGAAAACTGTGAATTGAGGATATTCTATTGAGGATTGAGGATTGACAACTGATTGTTGATGACTGAGGGCTGAAGATTGAGGATTCAGGTATGCGGATTCAGAATTGAGGTTCGAGGACTGAGGATTGAGGGTTGAAGACTGAGTATTGAGGATTGAAGATCGAGGATTGAGGATTGAGGATTGAGGATTGAGGATAAGGGCTGAGGGTTGAGGATTGAGGTTTGAGGACTGAGGACTGAGGATTGAGGATTGAGAATTGAGGATTGAGGATTGAGGATTGAAGATTGAGGATTGGGTATTGAGGATTGAAGAATGAGGATTGAGGATTGAGGATTGAGCATTGAGGATTGAGAATTGAAGATTGAGGATTGGGGACTGAGCGTTGAGGGTTGAGTGATGAGAGTTGACGTTTGTGGATAGAGATTTGAAGATTGCAGATTGAGTATTGAGTATTGAAAGCTGTGAATTGATGATATTCTATTGAGGATTGAGGATTGACAACTGATTGTTGAGGTCTGAGGTCTGAAGATTGAGGACTCAGGATTGAGGATTCAGGATTGAGGTTTGAGGACTGAGGATTGAGGATTGAGGATTGAGGCTTGAGGATTGAGGATTGAGGGTTGAAGATGGAGGATTGAGGATTGAGGGTCAGGGCTGAGAGTTGAGGATTGACGTTTGAGGACTCAGGACTGAGGATTGAGGATTGAGAATTGAGGATTTAGTATTGGGGATTGAAGATTGAGGATTGAGGATTGAGGATTGAAGATTGAGGATTGGGTATTGAGGATTGACGATTGGGGATTGAGGATTGAGGATTGAACATTGACGATTGAGGATTGAGGATTGAGGATTGAGGATTGAGGATTGAAGGTTGAGGCTTGGGTATTGAGGATTGAACATTGACGATTGAGGATTGAGGATTGAGGATTGAGGATTGAGGATTGAAGATTGAATATTGATGATTGAAGATTGAGGATTGAGGATTGCGGGTTGCGGATTGAGGACGGGGACTGAGGCCTGAGTATTGATGTTTGAGGTCTGTGGAATGAGGATTGAGGATTGAGAATTGAGGATTGAGGATTGTGGACTGAAGATTGAGGATTGGGTATTGAGGATTGAAGAATGAGGATTGGGGATTGAGGATTGAGGATTGAGGATTGAAGAAAGAGTGTTGAGGATTGAAGATTGAGGATTGGGGATTGACGATTGAGGATTGAGGATTGAAGATTGAGGATGAGGGCTGAGGGTTGAGGATTGAGGTTTGAGGACTGAGGGCTGAGGATTGAGGATTGAGAATTGAGGACTGAGGATTGAGGATTGAGGATTGATGATTGAGGATTGAGGATTGAGGATTGAGGATTGAGAATTGAAGATTGAGTATTGGGGATTAAAGATTGAGAATTGAGGATTGAGGATTGATGATTGAGGATTGAAGATTGAGGATTGGGGACTTACTGTTCAGGGTTGAGTGATGAGAATTGATGTTTGTGGATAGAGATTTGAAGATTGCAGGTTGAGTTTTGAGTATTGAAAGGTGTGAATTGATGATATTCTATTGAGGATTGAGGATTGACAACTGATTGTTGATATCTGAGGTCTGAAGATTGAGGATTCAGGATTGAGGATTCAGGATTGAGGTTTGAGGACTGAGGATTGAGGATTGAGGATTGAGGATTGAGGATTGAGGACTGAGGATTGAAGATTGAGGATTGAGGATTGAGGATGAGGGCTGAGGGTTGAGGATTTAGGTTTGAGGACTGAAGACTGAGGATCGAGGATTGAGAATTGAGGATTGAAGATTGAGGATTGAGGATTGAGGATTGAAGATTGAGTATTGATGATTGAAGACTGACGATTGAGGATTGAGGTTTGAGGATTGAGGATTGAGGATGAGGGATGAGGGTTGAGGATTGAGGTTTGAGGACTGAGGACTGAGGATTGAGGATTGAGGATTGAAGATTGAGGATTCAGTATTGAGGATTGAAGATTGAGGATTAAGGATTGAGGATTGAGGATTGACGATGAGGTCTGAGGGTTGAGGATTGAGGATTGAGGATTGAGGATAGAGGATGAGGGCTGAGGGTTGAGGATTGTGGTTTGAGGACTGAGGACTGAGGATTGAGGATTGAGAATAGAGGATTGAGGATTGAGGATTGAGGATTGAAGATTGAAGATTGAGTATTGAGGATTGAAGATTGAGGATTGAGGATTGAGGATTGAAGATTGAATATTGATGATTGAAGATTGAGGATTGAGGATTGAGGGTTGTGGATTGAGGACGAGGACTGAGGCCTGAGTATTGATGTTTGAGGTCTGTGGAATGAGGATTGAGGATTGAGAATTGAGGATTGAGGATTGTGGACTGAAGATTGAGGATTGGGTATTGAGGATTGAAGAATGAGGATTGGGGATTGAGGATTGAGGATTGAGGATTGAAGAAAGAGTGTTGAGGATTGAAGATTGAGGATTGGGGATTGACGATTGAGGATTGAGGATTGAAGATTGAGGATGAGGGCTGAGGGTTAAGGATTGAGGTTTGAGGACTGAAGGCTGAGGATTGAGGATTGAGAATTGAGTACTGAGGATTGAGGATTGAGGATTGAGGATTGAGGATTGAGGATTGAGTATTGAGGATTGAGAATTGAAGATTGAGTATTGGGGATTAAAGATTGAGAATTGAGGATTGAGGATTGATGATTGAGGATTGAAGATTGAGGATTGGGGACTAACTGTTGAGGGCTGAGTGATGAGAATTGATGTTTGTGGATAGAGATTTGAAGATTGCAGGTTGAGTTTTGAGTATTGAAAGGTGTGAATTGATGATATTCTATTGAGGATTGAGGATTGACAACTGATTGTTGATGTCTGAGGTCTGAAGATTGAGGATTCAGGATTGAGGATTCAGGATTGAGGTTTGAGGACTGAGGATTGAGGACTGAGGATTGAGGATTGAGGATTGAGGACTGAGGATTGAAGATTGAAGATTGAGGATTGAGGATTGAGGATGAGGGCTGAGGGTTGAGGATTTAGGTTTGAGGACTGAAGACTGAGGATCGAGGATTGAGAATTGAGGATTGAAGATTGAGGATTGAGGATTGAGGATTGAAGATTGAGTATTGATGATTGAAGACTGACGATTGAGGATTGAGGATTGAGGATTGAGGATTGAGGATGAGGGCTGAGGGTTGAGGATTGAGGTTTGAGGACTGAGGACTGAGGATTGAGGATTGAGGATTGAAGATTGAGGATTCAGTATTGAGGATTGAAGATTGAGGATTGAGGATTGAGGATTGAGAATTGACGATGAGGTCTGAGAGTTGAGGATTGAGGATTGAGGATTGAGGATAGAGGATGAGGGCTGAGGGTTGAGGATTGTGGTTTGAGGACTGAGGACTGAGGATTGAGGATTGAGAATAGAGGATTGAGGATTGAGGATTGAGGATTGCAGATTGAAGATTGAGTATTGAGGATTGAAGATTGAGGATTGAGGATTGAGGTTTGAGGACTGAAGACTGAGGATCGAGGATTGTGAATTGAGGATTGACGGTTGAGGATTGAGGATTGAGGATTGAAGATTGAGGATAGGGTATTGAGGATTGAACATTGACGATTGAGGGTTGAGGATTGAGGATTGAGGATTGAGGATTGAAGATTGAATATTGATGATTGAAGATTGAGGATTGAGGATTGAGGGTTGAGGATTGAGGACGAGGACTGAGGGCTGAGTATTGATGTTTGTGGTCTGAGGATTGTGGATTGAGGATTGAGGATTGAGGATTGAGTATTGAGGATTGAGGATTGAAGACTGAGGATTGAAGATTGAGGATTGAGGATTGAGGATGAGGGCTGAGGATTGAGGATTGAGGTTTGAGGACTGAAGACTGAGGATCGAGGATTGAGAATTGAGGATTGAAGATTGAGGATTGAGGATTGAGGATTGAAGATTTAGTATTGATGATTGAAGACTGACGATTGAGGATTGAGGATTGAGGATTGAGGATTGAGGATTGAGGATTGAGGATTGAAGATTGAGGATTGGGTATTGAGGACTGAGTGTTGAGGGTTGAGTGATGAGAATTGATGTTTGTGGATAGAGATTTGAAGATCGCAGATTGAGTATTGCGTATTGAAAGCTCTGAACTGAGGATATTCTATTGCGGATTGAGGATTGACAGCTGATTGTTGAGGACTGAGTGCTGAAGATTGAGGATTCAGGATTGAGGATTCAGGATTGTGGATTGAGGACAGAGGATTGAGGATTGAGGATTGAGGATTGAGGATTGACGATTGAGGATTGAAGATTGAGGATTGGGTACTGAGGATTGAACATTCAGGATTGAGGATTGAGGATTGAGGATTGAGGATTGAGGATTGAGGATTGAGGATTGAGGATTGAGGACTGAAGATTGAGGATTGGGCATTGAGGATTGAAGAATGAGGACTGAAGATTGAGGATTGGGTATTGAGGAATGAAGAATGAGGATTGAGGAATGAGGATTGAGGATTGAGCATTGAAGAAAGAGTATTGAGGATTGAAGATTGAGGATTGGGGATTGAGGATTGAGGATTGAGGATTGAAGATTGAGGATGACGGCTGAGGGGTGAGGATTGAGGTTTGAGGACTGAGGGCTGAGGATTGAGGATTGAGAATTGAGGATTGAGGATTGAGGATTGAGGATTGGGGATTGACGATTGAGGATTGAAGATTGAGGATTGGGTACTGAGGATTGAACATTGAGGATTGAGGATTGAGGGTTGAGGATTGAGGATTGAGGATTGAAGATTGAATATTGATGATTGAAGATTGAGTACTGAGGATTGAGGATTGAGGATTGAGGATTGAGGACTGAGGATTGAAGATTGATGATTGAGGATTGAGGATGAGGGCTGAGGGTTGAGGATTGAGGTTTGAGGACTGACAACAGAGGATCGAGGGTTGAGGATTGAGGATAGAGGATGAGGGCTGCGGGTTGAGGATTGTGGTTTGAGGACTGAGGACTGAGGATTGAGGATTGAGAGTAGAGGATTGAGGATTGAGGATTGAGGATTGAAGATTGAAGATTGAGTATTGAGGATTGAAGATTGAGGATTGAGGATTGAGGATTGAGGATTGAGGATTGAAGTTTGAGGATGAGGGCTGAGGGTTGGGGATTGAGGTTTGAGGTCTGAGGGCTGAGGATTCAAGATTGAGAATTGGGGATTGAGGATTGAGGGCTGAAGATTGAAGCATGAGTATTGAGGATTGAAGATTGAGGATTGAGGATTGAGGATTGAGGATTGACGATGAGGTCTGAGGGTTGAGGGTTGTGGTTTGAGGATTGAGGAATGAAGATTGAGGATTGAGGATTGAGGATTGAGGATTGAAGATTGAGTATTGAGGATTGACGATTCGGGATTGAGGATTGAGGATTGAGGATTGAGGATTGAAGATTGAGGATTGGGGACTGAGTGTTGAGGGTCGAGTGATGAGAATTGATGTCTGTGGATAGAGATTTGAAGATTGCAGACTGAGTATTGCGTATTGAAAACTGTGAATTGAGGATATTCTATTGAGGATTGAGGATTGACAACTGATTGTTGATGACTGAGGGCTGAAGATTGAGGATTCAGGTATGCGGATTCAGAATTGAGGTTCGAGGACTGAGGATTGAGGATTGAAGACTGAGTATTGAGGATTGAAGATCGAGGATTGAGGATTGAGGATTGAGGATTGAGGATAAGGGCTGAGGGTTGAGGATTGAGGTTTGAGGACTGAGGACTGAGGATTGAGGATTGAGAATTGAGGATTGAGGATTGAGGATTGAAGATTGAGGATTGGGTATTGAGGATTGAAGAATGAGGATTGAGGATTGAGGATTGAGCATTGAGGATTGAGAATTGAAGATTGAGGATTGGGGACTGAGCGTTGAGGGTTGAGTGATGAGAGTTGACGTTTGTGGATAGAGATTTGAAGATTGCAGATTGAGTATTGAGTATTGAAAGCTCTGAACTGAGGATATACTATTGCGGATTGAGGATTGACAGCTGATTGTTGAGGACTGAGTGCTGAAGATTGAGGATTCAGGATTGAGGATTCAGGATTGTGGATTGAGGACAGAGGATTGAGGATTGAGGATTGAGGATTGAGGATTGACGATTGAGGATTGAAGATTGAGGATTGGGTACTGAGGATTGAACATTCAGGATTGAGGATTGAGGATTGAGGATTGAGGATTGAGGATTGAGGATTGAGGATTGAGGATTGAGGACTGAAGATTGAGGATTGGGCATTGAGGATTGAAGAATGAGGACTGAAGATTGAGGATTGGGTATTGAGGACTGAAGACTGAGGATCGAGGATTGAGAATTGAGGATTGAAGATTGAGGATTGAGGATTGAGGATTGAAGATTTAGTATTGATGATTGAAGACTGACGATTGAGGATTGAGGATTGAGGATTGAGGATTGAGGATTGAGGATTGAGGATTGAAGATTGAGGATTGGGTATTGAGGACTGAGTGTTGAGGGTTGAGTGATGAGAATTGATGTTTGTGGATAGAGATTTGAAGATCGCAGATTGAGTATTGCGTATTGAAAGCTCTGAACTGAGGATATTCTATTGCGGATTGAGGATTGACAGCTGATTGTTGAGGACTGAGTGCTGAAGATTGAGGATTCAGGATTGAGGATTCAGGATTGTGGATTGAGGACAGAGGATTGAGGATTGAGGATTGAGGATTGAGGATTGACGATTGAGGATTGAAGATTGAGGATTGGGTACTGAGGATTGAACATTCAGGATTGAGGATTGAGGATTGAGGATTGAGGATTGAGGATTGAGGATTGAGGATTGAGGATTGAGGACTGAAGATTGAGGATTGGGCATTGAGGATTGAAGAATGAGGACTGAAGATTGAGGATTGGGTATTGAGGAATGAAGAATGAGGATTGAGGAATGAGGATTGAGGATTGAGCATTGAAGAAAGAGTATTGAGGATTGAAGATTGAGGATTGGGGATTGAGGATTGAGGATTGAGGATTGAAGATTGAGGATGACGGCTGAGGGGTGAGGATTGAGGTTTGAGGACTGAGGGCTGAGGATTGAGGATTGAGAATTGAGGATTGAGGATTGAGGATTGAGGATTGGGGATTGACGATTGAGGATTGAAGATTGAGGATTGGGTACTGAGGATTGAACATTGAGGATTGAGGATTGAGGGTTGAGGATTGAGGATTGAGGATTGAAGATTGAATATTGATGATTGAAGATTGAGTACTGAGGATTGAGGATTGAGGATTGAGGATTGAGGACTGAGGATTGAAGATTGATGATTGAGGATTGAGGATGAGGGCTGAGGGTTGAGGATTGAGGTTTGAGGACTGACAACAGAGGATCGAGGGTTGAGGATTGAGGATAGAGGATGAGGGCTGCGGGTTGAGGATTGTGGTTTGAGGACTGAGGACTGAGGATTGAGGATTGAGAGTAGAGGATTGAGGATTGAGGATTGAGGATTGAAGATTGAAGATTGAGTATTGAGGATTGAAGATTGAGGATTGAGGATTGAGGATTGAGGATTGAGGATTGAAGTTTGAGGATGAGGGCTGAGGGTTGGGGATTGAGGTTTGAGGTCTGAGGGCTGAGGATTCAAGATTGAGAATTGGGGATTGAGGATTGAGGGCTGAAGATTGAAGCATGAGTATTGAGGATTGAAGATTGAGGATTGAGGATTGAGGATTGAGGATTGACGATGAGGTCTGAGGGTTGAGGGTTGTGGTTTGAGGATTGAGGAATGAAGATTGAGGATTGAGGATTGAGGATTGAGGATTGAAGATTGAGTATTGAGGATTGACGATTCGGGATTGAGGATTGAGGATTGAGGATTGAGGATTGAAGATTGAGGATTGGGGACTGAGTGTTGAGGGTCGAGTGATGAGAATTGATGTCTGTGGATAGAGATTTGAAGATTGCAGACTGAGTATTGCGTATTGAAAACTGTGAATTGAGGATATTCTATTGAGGATTGAGGATTGACAACTGATTGTTGATGACTGAGGGCTGAAGATTGAGGATTCAGGTATGCGGATTCAGAATTGAGGTTCGAGGACTGAGGATTGAGGATTGAAGACTGAGTATTGAGGATTGAAGATCGAGGATTGAGGATTGAGGATTGAGGATTGAGGATAAGGGCTGAGGGTTGAGGATTGAGGTTTGAGGACTGAGGACTGAGGATTGAGGATTGAGAATTGAGGATTGAGGATTGAGGATTGAAGATTGAGGATTGGGTATTGAGGATTGAAGAATGAGGATTGAGGATTGAGGATTGAGCATTGAGGATTGAGAATTGAAGATTGAGGATTGGGGACTGAGCGTTGAGGGTTGAGTGATGAGAGTTGACGTTTGTGGATAGAGATTTGAAGATTGCAGATTGAGTATTGAGTATTGAAAGCTCTGAACTGAGGATATACTATTGCGGATTGAGGATTGACAGCTGATTGTTGAGGACTGAGTGCTGAAGATTGAGGATTCAGGATTGAGGATTCAGGATTGTGGATTGAGGACAGAGGATTGAGGATTGAGGATTGAGGATTGAGGATTGACGATTGAGGATTGAAGATTGAGGATTGGGTACTGAGGATTGAACATTCAGGATTGAGGATTGAGGATTGAGGATTGAGGATTGAGGATTGAGGATTGAGGATTGAGGATTGAGGACTGAAGATTGAGGATTGGGCATTGAGGATTGAAGAATGAGGACTGAAGATTGAGGATTGGGTATTGAGGAATGAAGAATGAGGATTGAGGAATGAGGATTGAGGATTGAGCATTGAAGAAAGAGTATTGAGGATTGAAGATTGAGGATTGGGGATTGAGGATTGAGGATTGAGGATTGAAGATTGAGGATGACGGCTGAGGGTTGAGGATTGAGGTTTGAGGACTGAGGGCTGAGGATTGAGGATTGAGAATTGAGGATTGAGGATTGAGGATTGAGGATTGGGGATTGACGATTGAGGATTGAAGATTGAGGATTGGGTACTGAGGATTGAACATTGAGGATTGAGGATTGAGGGTTGAGGATTGAGGATTGAGGATTGAAGATTGAATATTGATGATTGAAGATTGAGGATTGAGGATTGAGGATTGAGGATTGAGGATTGAGGATGAGGGCTGAGGGTTGAGGATTGAGGTTTGAGGACTGAGGACTGAGGATTGAGGATTGAGGGTTGAAGATTGAGGATTCAGTATTGAGGATTGAAGATTGAGGATTGAGGATTGAGGATTGAGGACTGAGGTCTGAGGATCGAGGATTGAGAATTGAGGATTGATGGTTGAGGATTGAGGATTGAGGATTGAAGATTGACTATTGAGGATTGAAGACTGACGACAGAGGATTGAGGATTGAGGATTGAGGATTGAGGGTTGAGGATTGAGGATTGAGGATTGAAGATTGAATATTGATGATTGAAGATTGAGTACTGAGGATTGAGGATTGAGGATTGAGGATTGAGGACTGAGGATTGAAGATTGATGATTGAGGATTGAGGATGAGGGCTGAGGGTTGAGGATTGAGGTTTGAGGACTGACAACAGAGGATCGAGGGTTGAGGATTGAGGATAGAGGATGAGGGCTGCGGGTTGAGGATTGTGGTTTGAGGACTGAGGACTGAGGATTGAGGATTGAGAGTAGAGGATTGAGGATTGAGGATTGAGGATTGAAGATTGAAGATTGAGTATTGAGGATTGAAGATTGAGGATTGAGGATTGAGGATTGAGGATTGAAGTTTGAGGATGAGGGCTGAGGGTTGGGGATTGAGGTTTGAGGTCTGAGGGCTGAGGATTCAAGATTGAGAATTGGGGATTGAGGATTGAGGGCTGAAGATTGAAGCATGAGTATTGAGGATTGAAGATTGAGGATTGAGGATTGAGGATTGAGGATTGACGATGAGGTCTGAGGGTTGAGGGTTGTGGTTTGAGGATTGAGGAATGAAGATTGAGGATTGAGGATTGAAGATTGAGGATTGAGGATTGAGGATTGATGATTGAGGATTGAAGATTGAGGATTGGGGACTGAGTGTTGAGGGTCGAGTGATGAGAATTGATGTCTGTGGATAGAGATTTGAAGATTGCAGACTGAGTATTGCGTATTGAAAACTGTGAATTGAGGATATTCTATTGAGGATTGAGGATTGACAACTGATTGTTGATGACTGAGGGCTGAAGATTGAGGATTCAGGTATGCGGATTCAGAATTGAGGTTCGAGGACTGAGGATTGAGGATTGAAGACTGAGTATTGAGGATTGAAGATCGAGGATTGAGGATTGAGGATTGAGGATTGAGGATAAGGGCTGAGGGTTGAGGATTGAGGTTTGAGGACTGAGGACTGAGGATTGAGGATTGAGAATTGAGGATTGAGGATTGAGGATTGAAGATTGAGGATTGGGTATTGAGGATTGAAGAATGAGGATTGAGGATTGAGGATTGAGCATTGAGGATTGAGAATTGAAGATTGAGGATTGGGGACTGAGCGTTGAGGGTTGAGTGATGAGAGTTGACGTTTGTGGATAGAGATTTGAAGATTGCAGATTGAGTATTGAGTATTGAAAGCTCTGAACTGAGGATATACTATTGCGGATTGAGGATTGACAGCTGATTGTTGAGGACTGAGTGCTGAAGATTGAGGATTCAGGATTGAGGATTCAGGATTGTGGATTGAGGACAGAGGATTGAGGATTGAGGATTGAGGATTGAGGATTGACGATTGAGGATTGAAGATTGAGGATTGGGTACTGAGGATTGAACATTCAGGATTGAGGATTGAGGATTGAGGATTGAGGATTGAGGATTGAGGATTGAGGATTGAGGATTGAGGACTGAAGATTGAGGATTGGGCATTGAGGATTGAAGAGTGAGGACTGAAGATTGAGGATTGGGTATTGAGGAATGAAGAATGAGGATTGAGGAATGAGGATTGAGGATTGAGCATTGAAGAAAGGGTATTGAGGATTGAAGATTGAGGATTGGGGATTGAGGATTGAGGATTGAGGATTGAAGATTGAGGATGACGGCTGAGGGTTGAGGATTGAGGTTTGAGGACTGAGGGCTGAGGATTGAGGATTGAGAATTGAGGATTGAGGATTGAGGATTGAGGATTGGGGATTGACGATTGAGGATTGAAGATTGAGGATTGGGTACTGAGGATTGAACATTGAGGATTGAGGATTGAGGGTTGAGGATTAAGGATTGAGGATTGAAGATTGAATATTGATGATTGAAGATTGAGGATTGAGGATTGAGGATTGAGGATTGAGGATTGAGGATGAGGGCTGAGGGTTGAGGATTGAGGTTTGAGGACTGAGGACTGAGGATTGAGGATTGAGGGTTGAAGATTGAGGATTCAGTATTGAGGATTGAAGATTGAGGATTGAGGATTGAGGATTGAGGACTGAGGTCTGAGGATCGAGGATTGAGAATTGAGGATTGATGGTTGAGGATTGAGGATTGAGGATTGAAGATTGACTATTGAGGATTGAAGACTGACGACAGAGGATTGAGGATTGAGGATTGAGGATTGAGGATTGAGGACTGAGGGTTGAAGATTGAGGATTGAGGGTTGAGGATTGAGGTTTGAGGACTGAGGTCTGAGGATCGAGGATTGAGAATTGAGGATTGATGGTTGAGGATTGAGGATTGAGGATTGAAGATTGCCTATTGAGGATTGAAGACTGACGACAGAGGATTGAGGATGGAGGATTGAGGATTGAGGATTGAGGATTGAGGATTGTAGATTGAGGATTGAAGATTGAGGATTGAGAATTGAGGATTGAAGATTGAGGAATGAAGTTTGAGGATGAGGGCTGAGGATTGAGGATTGAGAATTGAGGATGAGGGCTGAGGGTTGAGGATTGAGGTTTGAGGACTGACGACTGAGGATCGAGGGTTGAGAATTGAGGATTGAGGATTGAGGATTGAAGATTGAGTATTGAGGATTGAAGACTGACGACAGAGGATTGAGGATTGACGATTGAGGATTGAGGATTGAGGATTGAGGATTGAGGATTGAAGATTGAGTACTGAGGATTGAGGATTGAGGATTGAGGATTGAGGATTGAGGACTGAGGATTGAAGATTGATGATTGAGGATTGAGGATGAGGGCTGAGGGTTGAGGATTGAGGTTTGAGGACTGACAACAGAGGATCGAGGGTTGAGAATTGAGGATTGAGGATTGAGGATTGAAGATCGAGTATTGAGGATTGAAGACTGACGACAGAGGATTGAGGATTGAGGATTGAGGATTGAGGATTGAGGATTGAGGATTGAGGATTGAAGATTGAGTATTGAGGATTGAGGATTGAGGATTGAGGATTGAGGATTGAGGATTGAGGATTGGGTATTGAGGATTGAAGTTTGAGGATGAGGGCTGAGGGTTGAGGATTGAGGTTTGAGGACTGAGGGCTGAGGTTTGAGAATTGAGAATTGAGGATTGAGGATTGAGGGTTGAAGATTGAGGCTTGAGTATTGAGGATTGAAGATTGAGGATTGAGGATTGAGGATTGAGGATTGAGGATTGAGGATTGAGAATTGAGGATTGAGGATTGAGGATTGAACATTGAGGATTGAGGATGAGGGCTGAGGATTGAGGATTTAGGTTTGAGGACTGAAGACTGAGGATCGAGGATTGAGAATTGAGGATTGAAGATTGAGGATTGAGGATTGAGGATTGAAGATTTAGTATTGATGATTGAAGACTGACGATTGAGGATTGAGGATTGAGGATTGAGGATTGAGGATGAGGGCTGAGGGATGAGGATTGAGGTTTGAGGACTGAGGACTGAGGATTGAGGATTGAGGATTGAAGATTGAGGATTCAGTATTGAGGATTGAAGATTGAGGATTGAGGATTGAGGATTGAGGATTGACGATGAGGTCTGAGGGTTGAGGATTGAGGATTGAGGATTGAGGATAGAGGATGAGGGCTGCGGGTTGAGGATTGTGGTTTGAGGACTGAGGACTGACGATTGAGGATTGAGAGTAGAGGATTGAGGATTGAGGATTGAGGATTGAAGATTGAAGATTGAGTATTGAGGATTGAAGATTGAGGATTGAGGATTGAGGATTGAGGACTGAGGGTTGAAGATTGAGGATTGAGGGTTGAGGATTGAGGTTTGAGGACTGAGGTCTGAGGATCGAGGATTGAGAATTGAGGATTGATGGTTGAGGATTGAGGATTGAGGATTGAAGATTGCCTATTGAGGATTGAAGACTGACGACAGAGGATTGAGGATTCAGGATTGAGAATTGAGGATTGAGGATTGAGGATTGAAGATTGAGGATTGGGTATTGAGGATTGAAGAATGAGGATTGAGGATTGAGGATTGAGCATTGAGGATTGAGAATTGAAGATTGAGGATTGGGGACTGAGCGTTGAGGGTTGAGTGATGAGAGTTGACGTTTGTGGATAGAGATTTGAAGATTGCAGATTGAGTATTGAGTATTGAAAGCTGTGAATTGATGATATTCTATTGAGGATTGAGGATTGACAACTGATTGTTGAGGTCTGAGGTCTGAAGATTGAGGATTCAGGATTGAGGATTCAGGATTGAGGTTTGAGGACTGAGGATTGAGGATTGAGGATTGAGGCTTGAGGATTGAGGATTGAGGATTGAGGGTTGAAGATGGAGGATTGAGGATTGAGGGTCAGGGCTGAGAGTTGAGGATTGACGTTTGAGGACTCAGGACTGAGGATTGAGGATTGAGAATTGAGGATTTAGTATTGAGGATTGAAGATTGAGGATTGAGGATTGAGGATTGAAGATTGAGGATTGGGTATTGAGGATTGACGATTGGGGATTGAGGATTGAGGATTGAACATTGACGATTGAGGATTGAGGATTGAGGATTGAGGATTGAGGATTGAAGGTTGAGGCTTGGGTATTGAGGATTGAACATTGACGATTGAGGATTGAGGATTGAGGATTGAGGATTGAAGATTGAATATTGATGATTGAAGATTGAGGATTGAGGATTGAGGGTTGTGGATTGAGGACGAGGACTGAGGCCTGAGTATTGATGTTTGAGGTCTGTGGAATGAGGATTGAGGATTGAGAATTGAGGATTGAGGATTGTGGACTGAAGATTGAGGATTGGGTATTGAGGATTGAAGAATGAGGATTGGGGATTGAGGACTGAGGATTGAGGATTGAAGAAAGAGTGTTGAGGATTGAAGATTGAGGATTGGGGATTGACGATTGAGGATTGAGGATTGAAGATTGAGGATGAGGGCTGAGGGTTGAGGATTGAGGTTTGAGGACTGAGGGCTGAGGATTGAGGATTGAGAATTGAGGACTGAAGATTGAGGATTGAGGATTGATGATTGAGGATTGAGGATTGAGGATTGAGGATTGAGAATTGAAGATTGAGTATTGGGGATTAAAGATTGAGAATTGAGGATTGAGGATTGATGATTGAGGATTGAAGATTGAGGATGGGGACTTACTGTTGAGGGTTGAGTGATGAGAATTGATGTTTGTGGATAGAGATTTGAAGATTGCAGGTTGAGTTTTGAGTATTGAAAGGTGTGAATTGATGATATTGTACTGAGGATTGAGGATTGACAACTGATTGTTGATGTCTGAGGTCTGAAGATTGAGGATTCAGGATTGAGGATTCAGGATTGAGGTTTGAGGACTGAGGATTGAGGATTGAGGATTGAGGATTGAGGATTGAGGACAGAGGATTGAAGATTGAGGATTGAGGATTGAGGATGAGGGCTGAGGGTTGAGGATTTAGGTTTGAGGACTGAAGACTGAGGATCGAGGATTGAGAATTGACGATTGAAGATTGAGGATTGAGGATTGAGGATTGAAGATTGAGTATTGATGATTGAAGACTGACGATTGAGGATTGAGGATTGAGGATTGAGGATTGAGGATGAGGGCTGAGGGTTGAGGATTGAGGTTTGAGGACTGAGGACTGAGGATTGAGGATTGAGGATTGAAGATTGAGGATTCAGTATTGAGGATTGAAGATTGAGGATTGAGGATTGAGGATTGAGGATTGACGATGAGGTCTGAGGGTTGAGGATTGAGGATTGAGGATTGAGGATAGAGGATGAGGGCTGAGGGTTGAGGATTGTGGTTTGAGGACTGAGGACTGAGGATTGAGGATTGAGAATAGAGGATTGAGGATTGAGGATTGAGGATTGAAGATTGAAGATTGAGTATTGAGGATTGAAGATTGAGGATTGAGGATTGAGGATTGAAGATTGAATATTGATGATTGAAGATTGAGGATTGAGGATTGAGGGTTGTGGATTGAGGACGAGGACTGAGGCCTGAGTATTGATGTTTGAGGTCTGTGGAATGAGGATTGAGGATTGAGAATTGAGGATTGAGGATTGTGGACTGAAGATTGAGGATTGGGTATTGAGGATTGAAGAATGAGGATTGGGGATTGAGGATTGAGGATTGAGGATTGAAGAAAGAGTGTTGAGGATTGAAGATTGAGGATTGGGGATTGACGATTGAGGATTGAGGATTGAAGACTGAGGATGAGGGCTGAGGGTTGAGGATTGAGGTTTGAGGACTGAGGGCTGAGGATTGAGGATTGAGAATTGAGGACTGAGGATTGAGGATTGAGGATTGAGGATTGAGGATTGAGGATTGAGTATTGAGGATTGAGAATTGAAGATTGAGTATTGGGGATTAAAGATTGAGAATTGAGGATTGAGGATTGATGATTGAGGATTGAAGATTGAGGATTGGGGACTTACTGTTGAGGGTTGAGTGATGAGAATTGATGTTTGTGGATAGAGATTTGAAGATTGCAGGTTGAGTTTTGAGTATTGAAAGGTGTGAATTGATGATATTCTATTGAGGATTGAGGATTGACAACTGATTGTTTATGTCTGAGGTCTGAAGATTGAGGATTCAGGATTGAGGATTCAGGATTGAGGTTTGAGGACTGAGGATTGAGGATTGAGGATTGAGGATTGAGGATTGAGGACTGAGGATTGAAGATTGAGGATTGACGATGAGGGCTGGGGGTTGAGGATTTAGGTTTGAGGATTGAAGACTGAGGATCGAGGATTGAGAATTGAGGATTGAAGATTGAGGATTGAGGATTGAGGATTGAAGATTGAGTATTGATGATTGAAGACTGACGATTGAGGATTGAAGATTGAGGATTGAGGATTGAGGATTGAGGATGAGGGCTGAGGGTTGAGGATTGAGGTTTGAGGACTGAGGACAGAGGATTGAGGACTGAGGATTGAAGATTGAGGATTGAGGATTGAGGATGAGGGCTGAGGGTTGAGGATTGAGGTTTGAGGACTGAGGACTGAGGATCGAGGTTTGAGAATTGAGGATTGAGGATTGAGGATTGAGGATTGAGGATTGAAGATTGAGTATTGAGGATTGAAGATTGAGGATTGAGGATTGAGGATTGAGGATTGACGATGAGGTCTGAGGGTTGAGGATTGAGGTTTGATGACTGAGGACTGATGATTGAGGATTGAGAATTGAGAATTGGGGATTGAGGATTGAAGATTGAGGATTGGGTATTAAGGATTGAGGAATGAGGATTGAGGATTGAGGATTGAGGATTGAGGATTGAAGATTGAGGATTGGGGACTGAGTGTTGAGGGTTGAGTGATGAGAATTGATGTTTGTGGATAGAGATTTGAAGATTGCAGGTTGAGTATTGAGTATTGAAATGTGTGAATTGATGATATTCTATTGAGGATTGAGGTTTGACAACAGATTGTTGAGGTCTGACGTCTGAAGATTGAGGATTCAGGATTGAGGATTCAGGATTGAGGTCTGAGGACTGAGGATTGAGGATTGAGGATTGAGGATTGAGGATTGAAGAGAGAGTATTGAGGATTGAAAATTGAGGATTGGGGATTGAGGATTGAGGATTGAGGATTGAAGATTGAGGATGAGGGCTGAGCGTTGAGGATTGAGGTTTGAGGACTGAGGGCTGAGGATTGAGGATTGAGAATGGAGGACTGAGGATTGAGGATTGAGGATTGAGGATTGAGGATTGAGGATTGAGTATTGAGGATTGAGAATTGAAGAATGAGTATTGGGGATTAAAGATTGAGAATTGAGGATTGAGGATTGATGATTGAGGATTGAAGATTGAGGATTGGGGACTGAGTGTTGAGGGTTGAGTGATGAGAATTGATGTTTGTGGATAGAGATTTGAAGATTGCAGGTTGAGTTTTGAGTATTGAAAGGTGTGAATTGATGATATTCTATTGAGGATTGAGGATTGACAACTGATTGTTGATGTCTGAGGTCTGAAGATTGAGGATTCAGGATTGAGGATTCAGGATTGAGGTTTGAGGGCTGAGGATTGAGGATTGAGGATTGAGGATTGAGGATTGAGGATTGAGGACTGAGGATTGAAGATTGAGGATTGAGGATAGAGGATGAGGGCTGAGGATTGAGGATTGAGGATTGAGGTTTGAGGTCTGAGGACTGAGAATCGAGGTCTGAGGACTGAGAATCGAGGTTTGAGAATTGAGGATTGAGGATTGAGGATTGAGGATTGAGGATTGAAGATTGAGTATTGAGGATTGAAGACTGACGATTGAGGATTGAGGATTGAGTATTGAGGATTGAGGATTGAGGATTGAAGATTGAGTATAGAGGATTGAAGATTGAGGATTGAGGATTGAGGCTTGAGGATTGACGATTGAGTATTGGGGATTAAAGATTGAGAATTGAGGATTGAGGATTGAAGATTGAGGATTGGGGACTGAGTGTTGAGGGTTGAGTGATGAGAATTGATGTTTGTGGATAGAGATTTGAAGATTGCAGGTTGAGTATTGAGTATTGAAACTGTGATTTGATGATATTCTATTGAGGATAGAGGATTGACAACTGATTGTTGATGTCTGAGGTCTGAAGACTGAGGATTCAGGATTGAAGATTCAGGATTGAGGTTTGAGGACTGAGGATTGAGGATTGAGCGTTGAGGTTTGAGGATTGAGGACTGAGGATTGAAGATTGAGGATTGAGGATTGAGGATGAGGTCTGAGGGTTGAGGATTGAGGTTTGATGACTGAGGACTGATGATTGAGGATTGAGAATTGAGAATTGGGGATTGAGGATTGAAGATTGAGGATTGGGTATTAAGGATTGAGGAATGAGGATTGAGGATTGAGGATTGAGGATTGAGGATTGAAGATTGAGGATTGGGGACTGAGTGTTGAGGGTTGAGTGATGAGAATTGATGTTTGTGGATAGACATTTGAAGATTGCAGGTTGAGTATTGAGTATTGAAATGTGTGAATTGATGATATTCTATTGAGGATTGAGGTTTGACAACAGATTGTTGAGGTCTGAGGTCTGAAGATTGAGGATTCAGGATTGAGGATTCAGGATTGAGGTCTGAGGACTGAGGATTGAGGATTGAGGATTGAGGATTGAGGATTGAAGAGAGAGTATTGAGGATTGAAGATTGAGGATTGGGGATTGAGGATTGAGGATTGAGGATTGAAGATTGAGGATGAGGGCTGAGCGTTGAGGATTGAGGTTTGAGGACTGAGGGCTGAGGATTGAGGATTGAGAATGGAGGACTGAGGATTGAGGATTGAGGATTGAGGATTGAGGATTGAGGATTGAGGATTGAGGCTTGAGGATTGAGGATTGAGGCTTGAAGATGGAGGATTGAGGATTGAGGGTCAGGGCTGAGAGTTGAGGATTGACGTTTGAGGACTCAGGACTGAGGATTGAGGATTGAGAATTGAGGATTTAGTATTGAGGATTGAAGATTGAGGATTGAGGATTGAAGATTGAGGATTGGGTATTGAGGATTGACGATTGGGGATTGAGGATTGAGGATTGAGGATTGAAGATTGAGGATTGGGGACTGAGTGTTGAGGGTTGAGTGATGAGAATTGAAGTTTGTGGATAGAGATTTGAATGTTGCAGACTGAGTATTGCGTATTGAAAACTCTGATCTGAGGATATTCTATTGAGGATTGAGGATTGACAACTGATTGTTGAGGACTGAGTGCTGAAGATTGAGGGTTCAGGATTGAGGATTCAGGATTGTGGTTTGAGGACTGAGGATTGAGCGTTGAGGATTGAGGATTGAGGATTGAGGATTGAGGATTGAAGATTGAGGCTTGGGAATTGAGGATTGAACATTGACGATTGAGGGTTGAGGATTGAGGTTTGAGGATTGAGGATTGAAGGTTGAGGCTTGGGTATTGAGGATTGAACATTGACGATTGAGGATTGAGGATTGAGGATTGAGGATTGAGGATTGAAGATTGAATATTGATGATTGAAATTGAGGATTGAGGATCGAGCGTTGTGGATTGAGGACGAGGACTGAGGCCTGAGTATTGATGTTTGAGGTCTGTGGAATGAGGATTGAGGATTGAGAATTAAGGATTGAGGATTGTGGACTGAAGATTGAGGATTGGGTATTGAGGATTGAAGAATGAGGATTGGGGATTGAGGATTGAGGATTGAGGATTGAAGAAAGAGTGTTGAGGGTTGAAGATTGAGGATTGGGGATTGAGGATTGAGGATTGAGGATTGAAGATTGAGGATGAGGGCTGAGGATTGAGGATTGAGGATTGAGGATTGAGGATTGAGGACTGAGGATTGAAGATTGAGGATTGAGGATTGAGGATGAGGGCTGAGGGTGAGGAGTGAGGTTTGAGGACTGAAGACTGAGGATCGAGGATTGAGAATTGAGGATTGACGATTGAGAATTCTGGATTGAGGATTGAAGATTGAGTATTGAGGATTGAAGACTGACGATTGAGGATTGAGTGTTGAGGATTGAGGATTGAGGATTGAGGACTGAAGATTGAGTATTGAGGATTGAAGATTGAGGATTGAGGATTGAGGATTGAGGATTGAGGATTGAAGTTTGAGGATGAGGGCTGAGGGTCGAGGATTGAGGTTTGAGGACTGTGGGCTGGGGATTGAGGATTGAGAATTGAGGATTGAGGATTGAGGATTGAAGATTGAGGCTTGGGTATTGAGGATTGAACATTGACGATTGAGGATTGAGGATTGAAGATTGAGGATTGAGGATTGAAGATTGAATATTGATGATTGAAGATTGAGGATTGAGGATTGAGTGTTGTGGATTGAGGACGAGGGCTGAGGGCTGAGTATTGATGTTTGAGGTCTGTGGATTGAGGATTGAGGATTGAGAATTGAGGATTGAGGATTGAGGACTGAAGATTGAGGGTTGGGTATTGAGGATTGAAGAATGACGATAGAGGATTGAGGATTGAGTATTGAGGATTGAAGAAAGAGTATTGAGGATTGAAGATTGAGGATTGGGGATTGAGGATTGAGGATTGAGGATTGAAGATTGAGGATGAGGGCTGAGGGTTGAGGATTGAGGTTTGAGGACTGAGGGCTGAGGATTGAGGATTGAGAATTGAGGATTGAGGATTGAGGATTGAGGATTGAGGATTGAGGATTGAGGATTGAGGATTGAGGATTGAGGATTGAGGATTGAAGATTGAGTATTGGGGATTAAAGATTGAGAATTGAGGATTGAGGATTGATGATTGACGATTGAAGATTGAGGATTGGGGCCTGAGTGTTGAGGGTTGAGTGATGAGAATTGATGTTTGTGGATAGAGATTTGAAGATTGCAGGTTGAGCTTTGAGTATTGAAAGGTGTGAATTGATGATATTCTATTGAGGATTGAGGATTGACAACTGATTGTTGAGGTCTGATTTCTGAAGATTGAGGATTCAGGATTGAGGATTCAGGATTGAGGTTTGAGGACTGAGGATTGAGGATTGAGGATTGAGGATTGAGAATTGAGGACTGAGGATTGAAGATTGAGGATTGAGGATTGAGGATGAGGGTCGAGGATTGAGGATTTAGGTTTGAGGACTGAAGACTGAGGATCGAGGATTGAGAATTGAGGATTGAAGATTGAGGATTGAGGATTGAGGATTGAAGATTGAGTATTGATGACTGAAGACTGACGATTGAGGATTGAGGATTGAGGATTGAGGATTGAGGATGAGGGCTGAGGGTTGAGGATTGAGGTTTGAGGACTGAGGACTGAGGATTGAGGATTGAGGATTGAAGATTGAGGATTCAGTAATGAGGATTGAAGATTGAGGATTGAGGATTGAGGATTGAGGATTGACGATGAGGTCTGAGGGTTGAGGATTGAGGATTGAGGATTGAGGATAGAGGATGAGGGCTGAGGGTTCAGGATTGTGGTTTGAGGACTGAGGGCTGAGGGCTGAGGATTGAGAATTGAGGACTGAGGATTGAGGATTGAGGATTGAGGATTGAGGATTGAGGATTGAGGATTGAGAATTGAAGATTGAGTATTGGGGATTAAAAATTGAGAATTGAGGATTGAGGATTGATGATTGAGGATTGAATAGTGAGGATTGGGGACTGAGTGTTGAGGGTTGAGTGATGAGAATTGATGTTTGTGTATAGAGACTTGAAGATTGCAGGTTGAGTTTTGAGTATTGAAAGGTGTGAATTGATGATATTCTATTGAGGATTGAGGATTGACAACTGATTGTTGATGTCTGAGGTCTGAAGATTGAGGATTCAGGATTGAGGATTTAGGATTGAGGTTTGAGGACTGAGGATTGAGGATTGAGTATTGAGGATTGAGGATGGAGGACTGAGGATTGAAGATTGAGGATTGAGCATTGAGGATGAGGGCTGAGGGTTGAGGATTGAGGATTGAGGTTTGAGGACTGAAGACTGAGGATCGAGGATTGTGAATTGAGGATTGACGGTTGAGGATTGAGGATTGAGGATTGAAGATTGAGGATAGGGTATTGAGGATTGAACATTGACGATTGAGGGTTGAGGATTGAGGATTGAGGATTGAGGATTGAAGATTGAATATTGATGATTGAAGATTGAGGATTGAGGACTGAGGGTTGAGGATTGAGGACGAGGACTGAGGGCTGAGTATTGATGTTTGTGGTCTGAGGATTGTGGATTGAGGATTGAGGATTGAGGACTGAGTATTGAGGATTGAGGATTGAAGACTGAGGATTGAAGATTGAGGATTGAGGATTGAGGATGAGGGCTGAGGATTGAGGATTGAGGTTTGAGGACTGAAGACTGAGGATCGAGGATTGAGAATTGAGGATTGAAGATTGAGGATTGAGGATTGAGGATTGAGTATTGAAGATTGAGTATTGATGATTGAAGACTGACGATTGAGGATTGAGGATTGATGATTGAGGATTGAGGATTGAGGATTGAAGATTGAGTATTGAGGTTGAAGATTGAGGACTGAGGATTGAGGATTGAGGATTGAGGATTGAAGTCTGAGGATGAGGGCTGAGGGTTGAGGATTGACGTTTGAGGACTGAGGGCTGAGGATTGAGGATTGAGAATTGAGGATTGAGGATTGAGGATTGAAGATTGAGGATTGGGTATTGAGGACTGAGTGTTGAGGGTTGAGTGATGAGAATTGATGTTTGTGGATAGAGATTTGAAGATCGCAGATTGAGTATTGCGTATTGAAAACTCTGAACTGAGGATATTCTATTGCGGATTGAGGATTGACAGCTGATTGTTGAGGACTGAGTGCTGAAGATTGAGGATTCAGGATTGAGGATTCAGGATTGTGGTTTGAGGACAGAGGATTGAGGATTGAGGATTGAGGATTGAGGATTGACGATTGAGGATTGAAGATTGAGGATTGGGTACAGAGGATTGAACATTGAGGATTGAGGATTGAGGATTGAGGATTGAGGATTGAGGATTGAGGATGGAGGATTGAGGATTGAGGACTGAAGATTGAGGATTGGGCATTGAGGATTGAAGAATGAGGACTGAAGATTGAGGATTGGGTATTGAGGAATGAAGAATGAGGATTGAGGAATGAGGATTGAGGATTGAGCATTGAAGAAAGGGTATTGAGGATTGAAGATTGAGGATTGGGGATTGAGGATTGAGGATTGAGGATTGAAGATTGAGGATGACGGCTGAGGGTTGAGGATTGAGGTTTGAGGACTGAGGGCTGAGGATTGAGGATTGAGAATTGAGGATTGAGGATTGAGGATTGAGGATTGGGGATTGACGATTGAGGATTGAAGATTGAGGATTGGGTACTGAGGATTGAACATTGAGGATTGAGGATTGAGGGTTGAGGATTGAGGATTGAGGATTGAAGATTGAATATTGATGATTGAAGATTGAAGATTGAGGATTGAGGATTGAGGATTGAGGATTGAGGATTGAGGATGAGGGCTGAGGGTTGAGGATTGAGGTTTGAGGACTGAGGACTGAGGATTGAGGATTGAGGGTTGAAGTTTGAGGATTCAGTACTGAGGATTGAAGATTGAGGATTGAGGATTGAGGATTGAGGATTGACGATGAGGTCTGAGGGTTGAAGATTGAGGATTGAGGATTGAGGATTGAGGATGAGGGCTGAGGGTTGAGGATTGTGGTTTGAGGACTGAGGGCTGAGGATTGAGGATTGAGAATTGAGGACTGAGGATTGAGGATTGAGGATTGAGGATTGAGGATTGAGGATTGAGGATTGAGGATTGAGAATTGAAGATTGAGTATTGGGGATTAAAAATTGAGAATTGAGGATTGAGGATTGATGATTGAGGATTGAAGATTGAGGATTGGGGACTGAGTGTTGAGGGTTGAGTCATGAGAATTGATGTTTGTGTATAGAGACTTGAAGATTGCAGGTTGAGTTTTGAGTATTGAAAGATGATATTCTATTGAGGATTGAGGATTGACAACTGATTGTTGATGTCTGAGGTCTGAAGATTGAGGATTCAGGATTGAGGATTTAGGATTGAGGTTTGAGGACTGAGGATTGAGGATTGAGTATTGAGGATTGAGGATGGAGGACTGAGGATTGAAGATTGAGGACTGAGGATGAGGGCTGAGGGTTGAGGATTGAGGTTTGAGGACTGAAGACTGAGGATCGAGGATTGTGAATTGAGGATTGACGGTTGAGTATTGAGGATTGAGGATTGAAGATTGAGGATAGGGTATTGAGGATTGAACATTGACGATTGAGGGTTGAGGATTGAGGATTGAGGATTGAGGATTGAAGATTGAATATTGATGATTGAAGATTGAGGATTGACGATTGAGGGTTGAGGATTGAGGATTGAGGATTGAGGATTGAAGATTGAATATTGATGATTGAAGATTGAGGATTGAGGATTGAGGGTTGAGGATTGAGGACGAGGACTGAGGGCTTAGTATTGATGTTTGTGGTCTGAGGATTGTGGATTGAGGATTGAGGATTGAGAATTGAGGATTGAGGATTGAGGACTGAAGATTGAGGATTGGGTATTGAGGATTGAAGAATGAGGATTGAACATTGACGATTGAGGATTGAGGATTGAGAATTGAGGATTGAGGATTGAAGATTGAATATTGATGATTGAAGATTGATGATTGAGGTTTGAGGGTTGGGGATTGAGGACGAGGACTGAGGGCTGAGTATTGATGTTTGAGGTCTGTGGATTGAGGATTGAGGATTGAGAATTGAGGATTGAGGATTGAGGACTGAAGATTGAGGATTGGGTATTGAGGATTGAAGAATGAGGATTGAGGATTGAGGATTGAGGATTGAGGATTGAAGAAAGGGTATTGAGGATTGAAGATTGAGGATTGGGGATTGAGGATTGAGAATTGAGGATTGAAGATTGAGGATGAGGGCTGAGGGTTGAGGATTGAGGTTTGAGGACTGAGGGCTGAGGATTGAGGATTGAGAATTGAGGACTGAGGATTGATGATTGAGGATTGAGGATTGAGGATTGAGGATTGAGGATTGATGATTGAGGATTCAAGATTGAGGATTGGGGACTTAGTGTTGAGGGTTGAGTGATGAGAATTGATGTTTGTGGATAGAGATTTGGAGATTGCAGGTTGAGTTTTGAGTATTGAAATGTGTGAATTGATGATGTTCTATTGAGGATTGAGGATTGACAGCTGATTGTTGATGTCTGAGGTCTGAAGATTGAGGATTCAGGATTGAGGATTCAGGATTGAGGTTTGAGGACTGAGGATTGAGGATTGAGGATTGAGGATTGAGGATTGAGGACTGAGGATGGAAGATTGAGGATTGAGGATTGAGGATGAGGGCTGAGGGTTGAGGATTGAGGTTTGAGGACTGAAGACTGAGGATCGAGGATTGAGAATTGAGGATTGACGATTGAGGATTGAGGATTGAAGATTGAGTATTGGGGATTAAAGATTGTGAATTGAGGATTGAGTATTGATGATTGAGGATGGAAGATTGACGATTGAGGATTGAGGATTGAGGATTGAGGATTGAGGATTGAGGATTGAAGATTGAGTATTGAGGATTGAAGGTTGAGGATTGAGGATTGAGGATTGAGGATTGAGGATTGAAGTTTGAGGACGAGGACTGAGGGTTGAGGATTGAGGTTTGAGGAATGAGGGCTGAGGATTGAGGATTGAGAATTGAGGATTGAGGATTGAGGATTGAAGATTGAGGACTCAGTATTGAGGATTGAAGATTGAGGATTGAGGATTGAGGATTGAGGATTGACGATGAGGTCTGAGATTTGAGGATTGAGGATTGAGGATTGAGGATTGAGGATGAGGGCTGAGGGTTGAGGATTGAGGTTTGAGGACTGAGGGCTGAGGATTGAGGATATAGAATTGAGGACTGAGGATTGAGGATTGAGGATTGAGGACTGAGGATTGAGGATTGAGGATTGATGATTGAGGGTTGAAGATTGAGGATTGGGGACTGAGTGTTCAGGGTTGAGTGATGAGAATTGATGTTTGTGGATAGAGATTTGAAGATTGCAGGTTGAGTTTTGAGTATTGAAAGCTGTGAATTGATGATATTCTATTGAGGATTGAGGATTGACAATTGATTGTTGATGTCTGAGGTCTGAAGATTGAGGATTCAGGATTGAGGATTCAGGATTGAGGTTTGAGGACTGAGGATTGAGGATTGAGGATTGAGGATTGAGGATGGAGGACTGAGGATTGAAGATTGAGGATTGAGGATTGAGGTTTGAGGACTGAGGGCTGAGGATTGAGGATTGAGAATTGAGGATTGAGGATTGAGGATTGAAGATTGAGGCTTGGGTATTGAGGATTGAACATTGACGATTGAGGATTGAGGATTGAGGATTGAGGATTGAGGATTGAAGATTGAATATTGATGATTGAAGATTGAGGATTGAGGATTGAGGGTTGTGGATTGAGGACGAGGACTGAGGGCTGAGTATTGATGTTTGAGGTCTGTGGATTGAGGATTGAGGATTGAGAATTGAGGATTGAGGATTGAGGACTGAAGATTGAGGATTGGGTATTGAGGATTGAAGAATGAAGATCGAGGATTGAGGATTGAGGATTGAGGATTGAAGAAAGAGTATTGAGGATTGAAGATTGAGGATTGGGGATTGAGGATTGAGGATTGAGGATTGAAGATTGAGGATGAGGGCTGAGGGTTGAGGATTGAGGTTTGAGGACTGAGGGCTGAGCCTTGAGGATTGAGAATTGAGGATTGAGGATTGAGGATTGAGGATTGAGGATTGAGGATTGAGGATTGAGGATTGAGGATTGAGGATTGAGGATTGAAGATTGAGTATTGGGGATTAAAGATTGAGAATTGAGGATTGAGGATTGATGATTGAGGATTGAAGATTGAGGATTGGGGACTGAGTGTTGAGGGTTGAGTGATGAGAATTGATGTTTGTGGATAGAGACTTGAAGATTGCAGTTTGAGTTTTGAGTATTGAAAGGTGTGAATTGATGATATTCTATTGAGGATTGAGGATTGACAACTGATTGTTGAGGTCTGATTTCTGAAGATTGAGGATTCAGGATTGAGGACTCCGGATTGAGGTTTGAGGACTGAGGATTGAGGATTGAGTATTGAGGATTGAGGATTGAGGACTGAGGATTGAAAATTGTGGATTGAGAATTGAGGATGAGGGCTGAGGGTTGAGGATCGAGGTTTGAGGTCTGAAGACTGAGGATCGTGGATTGAGAATTGAGGATTGACGATTGAGGATTGAGGATTGAGGATTGAAGATTGAGTATTGAGGATTGAAGACTGACGATTGAGGATTGAGGATTGAGGATTGAGGATTGAGGATTGAAGATTGAGTATTGGGGATTAAAGATTGAGAATTGAGGATAGAGGATTGATGATTGAGGATTGAAGATTGAGGATTGGGGACTGAGTGTTGAGGGTTGAGTGATGAGAATTGATGTTTGTGGATAGAGACTTGAAGATTGCAGTTTGTGTTTTGAGTATTGAAAGGTGTGAATTGATGATATTCTATTGAGGATTGAGGATTGACAACTGATTGTTGAGGTCTGATTTCTGAAGATTGAGGATTCAGGATTGAGGATTCCGGATTGAGGTTTGAGGACTGAGGATTGAGGATTGAGGATTGAGGATTGAGGATTGAGGACTGAGGATTGAAGATTGAGGATTGAGGATTGAGGATGAGGGCTGAGTGTTGAGGATCGAGGTTTGAGGTCTGAAGACTGAGGATCGAGGATTGAGAATTGAGGATTGACGATTGAGGATTGAGGATTGAGGATTGAAGATTGAGTATTGAGGATTGAAGACTGACGATTGAGGATTGAGGATTGAGGATTGAGGATTGAGGATTGAGGGTTGAAGATTGAGTATTGAGGATTGAAGATTGAGGATTGAGGATTGAGGATTGAGGATTGTGGATTGAAGTTTGAGGATGAGGGCTGAGGGTTGAGGATTGACGTTTGAGGACTGAGGGCTGAGGATTGAGGATTGAGAATTGAGGATTGAGGATTGAGGATTGAAGATTGAGGATTGAGTATTGAGGATTGAAGATTGAGGATTGAGGATTGAGAATTGAGGATTGAGGATTGAGGTTGAGGGCTGAGGGTTGAGGATTGAGGTTTGAGGACTGAGGACTGAGGATTGAGGATTGAGAATTGAGGATTGAGGATTGAGGATTGAAGATTGAGGATTGGGTATTGAGGATTGAAGAATGAGGATTGAGGATTGCGGATTGAGAATTCAGGATTGAGGATTGAAGATTGAGGATTGGGGACTGAGTGTTAAGGTTTGAGTGATGAGAATTGATGTTTGTGGATAGAGATTTGAAGATTGCAGACTGAGTATTGAGGATTGAAAGCTGTTAATTGAGGATATTCTATTGAGGATTGAGGATTGACAACTGATTGTTGATGACTGAGGGCTGAAGATTGAGGATTCAGGAATGAGGATTCAGAATTGAGGTTCCAGGACTGAGGATTGAGGGTTGAAGATTGAGGATTGAAAACTGACGATTGAGGATTGAGGATTGAGGATTGAGAATTGAGGATTGAGGATTGAAGATTGAGTATTGGGGATTAAAGATTGTTGAATTGAGGATTGAGGATTGATGATTGAGGATGTAAGATTGACGATTGAGGATTGAGGATTGAGGATTGAGGATTGAGGATTGAGGATTGAAGATTGAGTATTGAGGATTGAAGATTGAGGATTGAGGATTGAGGATTGAGGATTGAGGATTAAAGTTTGAGGACGAGGGCTGAGGGTTGAGGATTGAGGTCTGAGGACTGAGGGCTGAGGATTGAGGATTGAGAATTGAGGATTGAGGATTGAGGATTGAAGATTGAGGATTCAGTATCGAGGATTGAAGATTGAGGATTGAGGATTGAGGATTGAGGATTGACGATGAGGTCTGAGGGTTGAGGATTGAGGATTGAGGATTGAGGATTGAGGATGAGGGCTGAGGGTTGTGGATTGAGGTTTGAGGACTGAGGGCTGAGGATTCAGGATTGAGGATCCAGGATTGAGGTTTGAGGACTGAGGATTGAGGATTGAGGATTGAGGATTGTGGATGGAGGACTGAGGATTGAAGATTGAGGATTGAGGATTGAGGATGAGGGCTGAGGGTTGAGGATTGTGGTTTGAGGACTGAGGATTGAGGATTGAGGATTGAGGATTGAGGATTGAGGATTGAGGTCTGAAGATTGAGGATTGGGTATTGAGGATTGAAGAATGAGGGCTGAAGATTGAGGATTGGGTATTGAGGATTGAAGAATGAGGATTGAGGATTGAGGATTGAGGATTGAGGATTGAGGATTGAAGAAAGAGTATTGAGGATTCAAGATTGAGGATTGGGGATTGAGGATTGAGGATTGAGTATTGAAGATTGAGGATGACGGCTGAGGGTTGAGGATTGAGGTTTGAGGACTGAGGGCTGAGGATTGAGGATTGATAATTGAGGATTGAGTATTGAGGATTGAGGATTGAGGATTGACGATTGAGGATTGAAGATTGAGGATTGGGTACTGAGGATTGAAAATTGAGGATTGAGGATTGAGGATTGAGGATTGAGGATTGAGGATTGAAGATTGAATATTGATGATTGAAGATTGAGGATTGAGGATTGAGGATTGTGGGTTGAGGATGAGGGCTGAGGGCAGAGGATTGAGGTTTGAGGACTGCGGACTGAGGATTGAGGATTGAGAATTGAGGATTGAGGATTGAGGATTGAAGATTGAGGATTGGGTATTGAGGATTGAAGAATGAGGATTGAGGATTGAGGATTGAGGATTGAGGATTGAGGATTGAGGATTGAGGATTGAGGATTGGGGATTGAAGAAAGAGTATTGAGGATTCAAGATTGAGGATTGAGGATTGAGGATTGAAGATTGAGGATTGGGTATTGTGGATTGAAGAATGAGGATTGAGGATTGAGGATTGAGGATTGAGGATTGAGGATTGAGGACGGAGGACTGAGGATTGAAGATTGAGGATTGAGGATTGAGGATGAGGGCTGAGGGTTGAGGATTGAGGTTTGAGGACTGAAGACTGAGGATCGAGGTTTGCGAATTGAGGATTGACGACTGAGGATTGAGGATAGAGGATTGAAGATTGAGTGTTGAGGATCGAAGACTGACGATTGAGGATTGAGCATTGAGGACTGAGGATTGAAGATTGAGGATTGGGGACTGAGTGTTGAGGTTTGAGTGATGAGAATTGATGTTTGTGGATAGAGATTTGAAGATTGCAGGTTGAGTTTTGGGTATTGAAAGGTGTGAATTGATGATATTCTATTGAGGATTGAGGATTGACAACTGATTGTTGATGTCTGAGGTCTGAAGATTGAGGATTCAGGATTGAGTATCCAGGATTGAGGTTTGAGGACTGAGGATTGAGGATTGAGGATTGAGGATTGTGGATGGAGGACTGAGGATTGAAGATTGAGGATTGAGGATTGAGGATGAGGGCTGAGGGTTGATGATTGTGGTTTGAGGACTGAGGATTGAGGATTGAGGATTGAGGATTGAGGATTGAGGATTGAGGTCTGAAGATTGAGGATTGGGTATTGAGGATTGAAGAATGAGGGCTGAAGATTGAGGATTGGGTATTGAGGATTGAAGAATGAGGATTGAGGATTGAGGATTGAGGATTGAGGATTGAGGATTGAAGAAAGAGTATTGAGGATTCAAGATTGAGGATTGGGGATTGAGGATTGAGGATTGAGTATTGAAGATTGAGGATGACGGCTGAGGGTTGAGGATTGAGGTTTGAGGACTGAGGGCTGAGGATTGAGGATTGATAATTGAGGATTGAGGATTGAGGATTGAGGATTGAGGATTGACGATTGAGGATTGAAGATTGAGGATTGGGTACTGAGGATTGAAAATTGAGGATTGAGGATTGAGGATTGAGAATTGAGGATTGAGGATTGAGGTTGAGGGCTGAGGGTTGAGGATTGAGGTTTGAGGACTGAGGACTGAGGATTGAGGATTGAGAATTGAGGATTGAGGATTGAGGATTGAAGATTGAGGATTGGGTATTGAGGATTGAAGAATGAGGATTGAGGATTGCGGATTGAGAATTCAGGATTGAGGATTGAAGATTGAGGATTGGGGACTGAGTGTTGAGGTTTGAGTGATGAGAATTGATGTTTGTGGATAGAGATTTGAAGATTGCAGACTGAGTATTGAGGATTGAAAGCTGTTAATTGAGGATATTCTATTGAGGATTGAGGATTGACAACTGATTGTTGATGACTGAGGGCTGAAGATTGAGGATTCAGGAATGAGGATTCAGAATTGAGGTTCCAGGACTGAGGATTGAGGGTTGAAGATTGAGGATTGAAAACTGACGATTGAGGATTGAGGATTGAGGATTGAGAATTGAGGATTGAGGATTGAAGATTGAGTATTGGGGATTAAAGATTGTTGAATTGAGGATTGAGGATTGATGATTGAGGATGTAAGATTGACGATTGAGGATTGAGGATTGAGGATTGAGGATTGAGGATTGAGGATTGAAGATTGAGTATTGAGGATTGAAGATTGAGGATTGAGGATTGAGGATTGAGGATTGAGGATTAAAGTTTGAGGACGAGGGCTGAGGGTTGAGGATTGAGGTCTGAGGACTGAGGGCTGAGGATTGAGGATTGAGAATTGAGGATTGAGGATTGAGGATTGAAGATTGAGGATTCAGTGTTGAGGATTGAAGATTGAGGATTGAGGATTGAGGATTGAGGATTGACGATGAGGTCTGAGGGTTGAGGATTGAGGATTGAGGATTGAGGATTGAGGATGAGGGCTGAGGGTTGTGGATTGAGGTTTGAGGACTGAGGGCTGAGGATTGAGGATTGAGAATTGAGGACTGAGGATTGAGAATTGAGGATTGAGGATTGAGGATTGAGGATTGAGGATTGAGGATTGAGGATTGAGGATTGAGGATTGAGGATTGAGGATTGAGGATTGAGGATTGAAGATTGAGTATTGGGGATTAAAGGTTGAGAATTGAGGATTGAGGATTGATGATTGAGGATTGAAGATTGAGGATTGGGGACTGAGTGTTGAGGGTTGAGTAATGAGAATTGATGTTTGTGGATAGAGATTTGAAGATTGCAGGTTGAGTTTTGGGTATTGAAAGGTGTGAATTGATGATATTCTATTGAGGATTGAGGATTGACAACTGATTGTTGATGTCTGAGGTCTGAAGATTGAGGATTCAGGATTGAGGATCCAGGATTGAGGTTTGAGGACTGAGGATTGAGGATTGAGGATTGAGGATTGTGGATGGAGGACTGAGGATTGAAGATTGAGGATTGAGGATTGAGGATGAGGGCTGAGGGTTGAGGATTGTGGTTTGAGGACTGAGGATTGAGGATTGAGGATTGAGGATTGAGGATTGAGGATTGAGGTCTGAAGATTGAGGATTGGGTATTGAGGATTGAAGAATGAGGGCTGAAGATTGAGGATTGGGTATTGAGGATTGAAGAATGAGGATTGAGGATTGAGGATTGAGGATTGAGGATTGAGGATTGAAGAAAGAGTATTGAGGATTCAAGATTGAGTATTGGGGATTGAGGATTGAGGATTGAGTATTGAAGATTGAGGATGACGGCTGAGGGTTGAGGATTGAGGTTTGAGGACTGAGGGCTGAGGATTGAGGATTGATAATTGAGGATTGGGGACTGAGTGTTGAGGTTTGAGTGATGAGAATTGATGTTTGTGGATAGAGATTTGAAGATTGCAGATTGAGTATTGAGTATTGAAAACTGTGAATTGAGGATATTCTATTGAGGATTGAGGATTGACAACTGATTGTTGATGACTGAGGGCTGAAGATTGAGGATTCAGGAATGAGGATTCAGAATTGAGGTTCGAGGACTGAAGATTGAGGGTTGAAGATTGAGGATTGAAAACTGACGATTGAGGATTGAGGATTGAGGATTGAGGATTGAGGATTGTGGATTGAAGATTGAGTATTGGGGATTAAAGATTGAGAATTAAGGATTGAGGATTGATGATTGAGGATGGAAGATTGACGATTGAGGATTGAGGATTGAAGATTGAGGATTGAGGATTGAGGATTGAAGATTGAGTATCGAGGATTGAAGATTGAGGATTGAGGATTGAGGATTGAGGGTTGAGGATTGAAGTTTGAGGACGAGGGCTGAGGGTTGAGGATTGAGGTTTGAGGACTGAGGGCTGAGGATTGAGGATTGAGAATTGAGGATTGAGGATTGAGGATTGAAGATTGAGGATTCAGTATTGAGGATTGAAGATTGAGGATTGAGGATTGAGGATTGAGGATTGACGATGAGGTCTGAGGGTTGAGGATTGAGGATTGAGGATTGAGGATTGAGGATGAGGGCTGAGGGTTGAGGATTGAGGTTGGAGGACTGAGGGCTGAGGATTGAGGATTGAGAATTGAGGACTGAGGATTGAGGATTGAGGACTGAGGATTGAGGATTGAGGATTGAGGATTGAGGATTGATGATTGAGGATTGAAGATTGAGGATTGGGGACTGAGTGTTCAGGGTTGAGTGATGAGAATTGATGTTTGTGGATAGAGATTTGAAGATTATAGGTTGAGTTTTGAGTATTGAAAGCTGTGAATTGGTGATATTCTATTGAGGATTGAGGATTGACAACTGATTGTTGATGTCTGAGGTCTGAAGATTGAGGATTCAGGATTGAGGATTCAGGATTGAGGTTTGAGTACTGAGGATTGAGGATTGAGGATTGAGGATTGAGGATGGAGGATTGAGGATTGATGATTGAGGATTGAAGATTGAGGATTGGGGACTGAGTGTTCAGGGTTGAGTGATGAGAATTGATGTTTGTGGATAGAGATTTGAAGACTGCAGGTTGAGTTTTGAGTAGTGAAAGCTGTGAATTGATGATATTCTATTGAGGATTCAGGATTGACACTGATTGTTGATGTCTGAGGTCTGAAGATTGAGGATTCAGGATTGAGGATTCAGGATTGAGGTTTGAGGACTGAGGATTGAGGATTGAGGATTGAGGATGGAGGACTGAGGATTGAAGATTGAGGATTGAGGATTGAGGTTTGAGGACTGAGGGCTGAGGATTGAGGATTGAGAATTGAGGATTGAGGATTGAGGATTGAAGATTGAGGCTTGGGTATTGAGGATTGAACATTGACGATTGAGGATTGAGGATTGAGGATTGAGGATTGAGGATTGAAGGTTGAATATTGATGATTGAAGATTGAGGATTGAGGATTGAGGGTTGTGGATTGAGGACGAGGACTGAGTGCTGAGTATTGATGTTTGAGGTCTGTGGATTGAGGATTGAGGATTGAGAATTGAGGATTGAGGATTGAAGACTGAAGATTGAGGATTGGGTATTGAGGATTGAAGAATGAGGATCGAGGATTGAGGATTGAGGATTGAGGATTGAAGAAAGAGTATTGAGGATTGAAGATTGAGGATTGGGGATTGAGGATTGAGGATTGAGGATTGAAGATTGAGGATTGAGGATTGAGGATTGATGATTGAGGATTGAAGATTGAGGATTGGGGACTGAGTGTTCAGGGTTGAGTGATGAGAATTGATGTTTGTGGATAGAGATTTGAAGATTATAGGTTGAGTTTTGAGTATTGAAAGCTGTGAATTGGTGATATTCTATTGAGGATTGAGGATTGACAACTGATTGTTGATGTCTGAGGTCTGAAGATTGAGGATTCAGGATTGAGGATTCAGGATTGAGGTTTGAGGACTGAGGATTGAGGATTGAGGATTGAGGATTGAGGATTGAGGATGGAGGATTGAGGATTGATGATTGAGGATTGAAGATTGAGGATTGGGGACTGAGTGTTCAGGGTTGAGTGATGAGAATTGATGTTTGTGGATAGAGATTTGAAGATTGCAGGTTGAGTTTTGAGTATTGAAATCTGTGAATTGATGATATTCTATTGAGGATTGAGGATTGACAACTGATTGTTGATGTCTGAGGTCTGAAGATTGAGGATTCAGGATTGAGGATTCAGGATTGAGGTTTGAGGACTGAGGATTGAGGATTGAGGATTGAGGATGGAGGACTGAGGATTGAAGATTGAGGATTGAGGATTGAGGTTTGAGGACTGAGGGCTGAGGATTGAGGAATGAGAATTGAGGATTGAGGATTGAGGATTGAAGATTGAGGCTTGGGTATTGAGGATTGAACATTGACGATTGAGGATTGAGGATTGAGGATTGAGGATTGAGGATTGAAGATTGAATATTGATGATTGAAGATTGAGGATTGAGGATTGAGGGTTGTGGATTGAGGACGAGGACTGAGTGCTGAGTATTGATGTTTGAGGTCTGTGGATTGAGGATTGAGGATTGAGAACTGAGGATTGAGGATTGAGGACTGAAGATTGAGGATTGGGTATTGAGGATTGAAGAATGAGGATCGAGGATTGAGGATTGAGGATTGAGGATTGAAGAAAGAGTATTGAGGATTGAAGATTGAGGATTGGGGATTGAGGATTGAAGATTGAGGATTGAAGATTGAGGATGAGGGCTGAGGGTTGAGGATTGAGGTTTGAGGACTGAGGGCTGAGCCTTGAGGATTGAGAATTGAGGATTGAGGATTGAGGATTGAGGATTGAGGATTGAGGATTGAGGATTGAGGATTGAGGATTGAGGATTGAGGATTGAAGATTGAGAATTGGGTATTAAAGATTGAGAATTGAGGATTGAGGATTGATGATTGAGGATTGAAGATTGAGGATTGGGGACTGAGTGTTGAGGGTTGAGTGATGAGAATTGATGTTTGTGGATAGAGATTTGAAGATTGCAGGTTGAGTTTTGAGTATTGAAATGTGTGAATTGATGATATTCTATTGAGGATTGAGGATTGACAACTGATTGTTGAGGTCTGATTTCTGAAGATTGAGGATTCCGGATTGAGGATTCAGGATTGAGGTTTGAGGACTGAGGATTGAGGATTGAGGATTGAGGATTGAGGATGGAGGATTGAGGATTGACGATTGAGGATTGAAGATTGAGGATTGGGGACTGAGTGTTCAGGGCTGAGTGATGAGAATTGATGTTTGTGGGTAGAGATTTGAAGATTGCATGTTGAGTTTTGAGTATTGAAAGCTGTGAATTGATGATATTCTATTGAGGATTGAGGATTGACAACTGATTGTTGATATCTGAGGTCTGAAGATTGAGGATTCAGGATTGAGGATTCAGGATTGAGGTTTGAGGACTGAGGATTGAGGATTGAGGATTGAGGATTGAGGATGGAGGACTGAGGATTGAAGATTGAGGATTGAGGGTTGAGGTTTGAGGACTGAGGGCTGAGGATTGAGGATTGAAGATTGAGGATTGAGGATTGAGGATTGAGGATTGAGGATTGACGATTGAGGATTGAAGATTGAGGATTGGGTACTGAGTATTGACAATTGAGGATTGAGGATTGAGGATTGAGTATTGAGGATTGAGGATTGAAGATTGAGGATTGGGGACTGAGTGTTGAGGTTTGAGTGATGAGAATTGATGTTTGTGGATAGAGATTTGAAGATTACAGATTGAGTATTGAGTATTGAAAACTGTGAATTGAGGATATCCTATTGAGGATTGAGGATTGACAACTGATTGTTGATGACTGAGGGCTGAAGATTGAGGATTCAGGAATGAGGATTCAGAATTGAGGTTCGAGGACTGAGGATTGAGGGTTGAAGATTGAGGATTGAAAACTGACGATTGAGGATTGAGGATTGAGGGTTGAGAATTGAGGATTGTGGATTGAAGATTGAGTATTGGAGATTAAAGATTGAGAATTGAGGATTGAGGATTGATGATTGAGGATGGAAGATTGACGATTGAGGATTGAGGATTGAGGATTGAGGATTGAGGATTGAGGATTGAAGATTGAGTATCGAGGATTGAAGATTGAGGATTGAGGATTGAGGATTGAGGATTGAGGATTGAAATTTGAGGACGAGGGCTGAGGGTTGAGGATTGAGGTTTGAGGACTGAGGGCTGAGGATTGAGGATTGAGAGTTGAGGATTGAGGATTGAGGATTGAAGATTGAGGATTCAGTATTGAGGATTGAAGATTGAGGATTGAGGATTGAGGATTGAGGATTGACGATGAGGTCTGATGGTTGAGGATTGAGGATTGAGGATTGAGGATTGAGGATGAGGGCTGAGGGTTGAGGATTGAGGTTTGAGGACTGAGGGCTGAGGATTGAGGATTGAGAATTGAGGACTGAGGATTGAGGATTGAGGATTGAGGATTGAGGATTGAGGATTGAGGATTGAGGATTGAGAATTGAAGATTGAGTATTGGGGATTAAAAATTGAGAATTGAGGATTGAGGATTGATGATTGAGGATTGAAGTTTGAGGATTGGGGACTGAGTGTTGAGGGTTGAGTGATGAGAATTGATGTTTGTGGATAGAGATTTGAAGATTGCAGGTTGAGTTTTGAGTATTGAAATGTGTGAATTGATGATATTCTATTGAGGATTGAGGATTGACAACTGATTGTTGAGGTCTGATTTCTGAAGATTGAGGATTCAGGATTGAGGATTCAGGATTGAGGTTTGAGGACTGAGGATTGAGGATTGAGGATTGAGGATTGAGGATTGAGGATTGAGGACTGAGGATTGAAGATTGAGGATTGAGGATTGAGGATGAGGGCTGAGGGTTGAGGATCGAGGTTTGAGGTCTGAAGACTGAGGATCGAGGGTTGAGAATTGAGGATTGACGATTGAGGATTGAGGATTGAGGATTGAAGATTGAGTATTGAGGATTGAAGACTGACAATTGAGGATTGAGGATTGAGGATTGGGGATTGGGGATTGAGGATTGAGGATTGAAGATTGAGGATGAGGGCTGAGGGTTGAGGATTGAGGTTTGAGGACTGAGGGCTGAGCCTTGAGGATTGAGAATTGAGGATTGAGGATTGAGGATTGCGGATTGAGGATTGAGGATTGAGGATTGAGGATTGAGGATTGAGGATTGAGGATTGAGGATTGAAGATTGAGAATTGGGGATTAAAGATTGAGAATTGAGGATTGAGGATTGATGATTGACGAATGAAGATTGAGGATTGGGGACTGAGTCTTGAGGGTTGAGTGATGAGAATTGACGTTTGTGGATAGAGATTTGAAGATTGCAGGTTGAGTTTTGAGTATTGAAAGGTGTGAATTGATGACATTCTATTGAGGATTGAGGATTGACAACTGATTGTTGAGGTCTGATTTCTGAAGATTGAGGATTCAGGATTGAGGATTCAGGATTGAGGTTTGAGGACTGAGGATTGAGGATTGAGGATTGAGGATTGAGGATTGAGGACTGAGGATTGAAGATTGAGTTTCGAGGATTGAATATTGAGGATTGAGGATTGAGGATTGAGGATTGAGGATTGAAGTTTGAGGACGAGGGCTGAGGGTTGAGGATTGAGGTTTGAGGACTGAGGGCTGAGGATTGAGGATTGAGAATTGAGGATTGAGGATTGAGGATTGAAGATTGAGGATTCAGTATTGAGGATTGAAGATTGAGGATTGAGGATTGAGGATTGAGGATTGACGATGAGGTCTGAGGGTTGAGGATTGAGGATTGAGGATTGAGGATTGAGGATGAGGGCTGAGGGTTGAGGATTGAGGTTGGAGGACTGAGGGCTGAGGATTGAGGATTGAGAATTGAGGACTGAGGATTGCGGATTGAGGATTGAGGATTGAGGATTGAGGATTGAGGATTGATGATTGAGGATTGAAGATTGAGCATTGTGGACTGAGTGTTCAGGGTTGAGTGATGAGAACTGATGTTTGTGGATAGAGATTTGTTGATTACAGGTTGAGTTTTGAGTATTGAAAGCTGTGAATTGATGATATTCTATTGAGGATTGAGGATTGACAACTGATTGTTGATGTCTGAGGTCTGAAGATTGAGGATTCAGGATTCAGGATTCAGGATTCAGGAATGAGGTTTGAGGACTGAGGATTGAGGATTGAGGATTGAGGATTGAGGATGGAGGACTGAGGATTGAAAATTGAGGATTGTGGATTGAGGATGAGGGCTGAGGGTTGAGGATTGAAGTTTGAGGACTGAAGACTGAGGATCGAGGATTGAGCATTGAAGATTGAGTATTGAGGATTGAAGACTAAGGATTGAGGATTGAGGTTTGAGGATTGAGGATTGAGGATTGAGGTTTGAAGATTGATGATTGAAGATTGAGGATTGGGTATTGAGGATTGAACATTGAGGATAGAGGACTGAGGATTGAGAACTGAGCATTGAGGATTGAAGATTGAATATTGATGATTGAAGATTGAGGATTGAGCATTGAGGGTTGTGGATTGAGGACGAGGACTGAGGGCTGAGTATTGATGTTTGAGGTCTGAGGATTGAGGATTGAGGATTGAGAGTTGAGGATCGAGGATTGAGGATTGAAGATTGAAGATTGGGTATTGAGGATTGAGGAATGAGGATTGAGGATTGAGGATTGTGGATTGAGGATTGAGGATTGAGGATTGAGGATTGAGTATTGAGGATTGAAGATTGAGGATTGGGGACTGAGGATTGAAGACTGAGGATTGAGGATTGAGTATTGAGGGTTGAGGATTGAGGATTGAAGATTCAGTATTGAGGATTGAAGATTGAGAATTGAGGATTGAGGATTGAGCATTGAGGACTGAGTGTTGAGTGGTGAGTGATGAGAATTGATGATTGTGTATACAGGTTTGAAGATTGCAGATTGAGTATTGAGTATTGAAAACTGTGAATTGAGGATATTCTATTGAGGATTGAGGGTTGACAACTGATTGTTGATGACTGAGGGCTGAAGATTGAGGATTCAGGAATGCGGATTCAGAATTGAGGTTCGAGGACTGAGGATTGAGGATTGAAGACTGAGTATTGAGGATTGAAGATTGAGGATTGAGGATTGAGGATTGAGGATTGAGGATTGAGGATTCAGGATTGAGGATTGAGGATTGAGGATTGAGGATTGAAGATTGGGTATTGAGGATTGAAGATTGAGGTTCGAGGAATGAGGATTGAGGATTGAGGATTCAAGTTTGAGGATGAGGGCTGAGGGTTGAGGATTGAGGTTTGAGGACTGAAGCCTGAGGATCGAGGATTGAGATTTGAGGATTGACGATTGAGGATTGAGGACTGAGGATTGAAGATTGAGGATTGGGTATTGAGGATTGACCATTGACGATTGAGGGTCGAGGATTGAGGACTGAGGATTGAGGATTGAAGATTGAATATTGATGATTGAAGATTGAGGATTGAGGATTGAGGGTTGAGGAATGAGGACGAGGACTGAGGGCTGAGTATTGATGTTTGAGGTCTGAGGATTGTGGATTGAGGATTGAGAATTGAGGATTGAGGATTGAGGACTGAAGATTGAGGATTGGTTATTGAGGATTGAAGAATGAGGATTGAGGATTGAGGATTGAGGATTGAGGATTGAAGAAAGAGTATTGAGGATTGAAGATTGAGGATTGGGTACTGAGGATTGAGGATTGAGGATTGAAGATTGAGGATGAGGGCTGAGGGTTGAGGATTGAGGTTTGAGGACTGAGGTCTGAAGGTTGAGGATTGAGGATTGAGGATTCAGGATTGAGGTTTGAGGACTGAGGATTGAGGATTGAGGATTGAGGATTGAGGATTGAGGATTGAGGGTTGAAGATGGAGGATTGAGGATTGAGGATCAGTGCTGAGAGTTGAGGATTGAGGTTTGAGGACTCAGGACTGAGTATTGAGGATTGAGAGTTGAGGATTTAGTATTGAGGATTGGGGATTGAGGATTGAGGATTGAAGATTGAGGATTGGGGACTGAGTGTTGAGGGTTGAGTGATGAGAATTGATGTTTGTGGATAGAGATTTGAAGGTTGCAGACTGAGTATTGCGTATTGAAAACTCTGAACTGAGGATATTCTATTGAGGATTGAGGATTGACAACTGATTGTTGAGGACTGAGTGCTGAAGTTTGAGGGTTCAGGATTGAGGATTCAGGATTGTGGTTTGAGGACTGAGGATTGAGCATTGAGGATAGAGGATTGAGGATTGAGGATTGAAGATTGAGGCTTGGGTATTGACGATTGAACATTGACGATTGAGGATTGAGGATTGAGGATTGAGGATTGAGGATTGAAGATTGAAAATTGATGATTGAAGATTGAGGATTGAGGATTGATGGTTGTGGATTGAGGACGAGGACTGAGGGCTGAGTATTGATGTTTGAGGTCTGTGGATTGAGGATTGAGGATTGAGAATTGAGGATTGAGGATTGAGGACTGAAGATTGAAGATTGGGTATTGAGGATTGAAGAATGAGGATTGAGGATTGAGGATTGAGGATTGAGGATGGAAGAAAGAGTATTGTGGATTGAAGATTGAGGATTGGGGATTGAGGATTGAACATTGAGGATTGAGGATTGAGGATTGAGGATTGAGGATTGAGGATTGAAGATTGAATATTGATGATTGAAGATTGAGGATTGAGCATTGAGGGTTGAGGATTGAGGACGAGGACTGAGGGCTGAGTATTGATGTTTGAGGTCTGAGGATTGAGGACTGAGGATTGAGAATTGAGGATTGAGGATTGAGGATTGAAGATTGAGGATTGGGTATTGAGGATTGAAGAATGAAGATTGAGGATTGAGGATTGACGATTGAGGATGGAAGAAAGAGTATTGAGGATTGAAGATTGAGGATTGGGGATTGAGGATTGAGGATTGAGGATTGAGGATTGAGGATTGAAGATTGAGTATTGAGGAATGAAGATTGAGGATTGAGGATTGAGGATTGAGGATTGAGGATTGAAGTTTGAGGATGAGGGCTGAGGGTTGAGGATTGACGTTTGAGGGCTGAGGGCTGAGGATTGAGGATTGAGAATTGAGGATTGAGGATTGAGGATTGAAGATTGAGGATTGAGTATTGAGGATTGAAGATTGAGGATTGAGGATTGAGGATTGAGGATTGAGGATGAGGGCTGAGGGTTGAGGATTGAGGTTTGAGGACTGAGGACTGAGGATTGAGGATTGAGAATTGAGGATTGATGATTGAGGATTGAAGATTGAGGATTGAGGATTGAGAATTGAGGATTGAGGATTGAGGATTGAAGATTGAGGATTGGGTATTGAGGATTGAGGAATGAGGATTGAGGAGTGAGGATTGTGGATTGAGGAATGAAGGTTGAGGATTGAGGATTGAGGATTGAGGATTGAGGATTGAGGATTGAGGATTGAAGATTGAGGATTGAAGATTGAGGATTGGGTATTGAGGATTGAACATTGAGGATTGAGGATTGAGAATTGAGGATTGAGGATTGAGGATTGAAGATTGAGGATTGAGTATTGAGGATTGAAGAATGAGGATAGAGGATTGAGGATTGAGGATTGAGGATCGAAGAAAGAGTATTGAGTATTGAAGGCTGAGGATTGGGGATTGAGGATTGAGGATTGAGGATTGAAGATTGAGGATGAGGGCTGAGGGTTGGGGATTGAGGTTTGAGGACTGAGGGCTGAGGATTGAGGATTGAGAATTGAGGATTGAGGATTGAGGATTGAAGATTGAGTATTGAGGATTGAAGACTGTCGATTGAGGATTGAGGATTGAGGATTGAGGATTGAGGATTGAGGATTGAAGATTGAGTATTGAGGATTGAATATTGAGGATTGAGGATTGAGGATTGAGTATTGAGGATTGAAGTTTGAGGATGAGGGCTGAGGGTTGAGGATTGACGTTTGAGGACTGAGGGCTGAGGATTGAGGATTGAGAATTGAGGATTGAGGATTGAGGATTGAAGATTGAGGATTGAGGATTGAGGATTGAGCATTGAAGATTGAGTATTGAGGATTGAAGACTAAGGATTGAGGATTGAGGTTTGAGGATTGAGGATTGAGGATTGAGGTTTGAAGATTGATGATTGAAGATTGAGGATTGGGTATTGAGGATTGAACATTGAGGATAGAGGACTGAGGATTGAGAACTGAGGATTGAGGATTGAAGATTGAATATTGATGATTGAAGATTGAGGATTGAGCATTGAGGGTTGTGGATTGAGGACGAGGACTGAGGGCTGAGTATTGATGTTTGAGGTCTGAGGATTGAGGATTGAGGATTGAGAATTGAGGATTGAGGACTGAGGATTGAAGATTGAGGATTGGGTATTGAGGATTGACCATTGACGATTGAGGGTCGAGGATTGAGGACTGAGGATTGAGGATTGAAGATTGAATATTGATGATTGAAGATTGAGGATTGAGGATTGAGGGTTGAGGAATGAGGACGAGGACTGAGGGCTGAGTATTGATGTTTGAGGTCTGAGGATTGTGGATTGAGGATTGAGAATTGAGGATTGAGGATTGAGGACTGAAGATTGAGGATTGGTTATTGAGGATTGAAGAATGAGGATTGAGGATTGAGGATTGAGGATTGAGGATTGAAGAAAGAGTATTGAGGATTGAAGATTGAGGATTGGGTACTGAGGATTGAGGATTGAGGATTGAAGATTGAGGATGAGGGCTGAGGGTTGAGGATTGAGGTTTGAGGACTGAGGTCTGAAGGTTGAGGATTGAGGATTGAGGATTCAGGATTGAGGATTGAGGACTGAGGATTGAGGATTGAGGATTGAGGATTGAGGATTGAGGATTGAGGGTTGAAGATGGAGGATTGAGGATTGAGGATCAGTGCTGAGAGTTGAGGATTGAGGTTTGAGGACTCAGGACTGAGTATTGAGGATTGAGAATTGAGGATTTAGTATCGAGGATTGGGGATTGAGAATTGAGGAATGAAGATTGAGGATTGAGGATTGAGGATTGAGGATTGAAGATTGAGTATTGAGGATTGACGATTGGGGATTGAGGATTGAGGATTGAGGATTGAAGATTGTGGATTGGGGACTGAGTGTTGAGGGTTGAGTGATGAGAACTGATGTTTGTGGATAGAGATTTGAAGGTTGCAGACTGAGTATTGCGTATTGAAAACTCTGAACTGAGGATATTCTATTGAGGATTGAGGATTGACAACTGATTGTTGAGGACTGAGTGCTGAAGATTGAGGGTTCAGGATTGAGGATTCAGGATTGTGGTTTGAGGACTGAGGATTGAGCATTGAGGATAGAGGATTGAGGATTGAGGATTGAAGATTGAGGCTTGGGTATTGACGATTGAACATTGACGATTGAGGATTGAGGATTGAGGATTGAGGATTGAGGATTGAAGATTGAAAATTGATGATTGAAGATTGAGGATTGAGGATTGATGGTTGTGGATTGAGGACGAGGACTGAGGGCTGAGTATTGATGTTTGAGGTCTGTGGATTGAGGATTGAGGATTGAGAATTGAGGATTGAGGATTGAGGACTGAAGATTGAAGATTGGGTATTGAGGATTGAAGAATGAGGATTGAGGATTGAGGATTGAGGATTGAGGATGGAAGAAAGAGTATTGTGGATTGAAGATTGAGGATTGGGGATTGAGGATTGAACATTGAGGATTGAGGATTGAGGATTGAGGATTGAGGATTGAGGATTGAAGATTGAATATTGATGATTGAAGATTGAGGATTGAGCATTGAGGGTTGAGGATTGAGGACGAGGACTGAGGGCTGAGTATTGATGTTTGAGGTCTGAGGATTGAGGATTGAGGATTGAGAATTGAGGATTGAGGATTGAGGATTGAAGATTGACGATTGGGTATTGAGGATTGAAGAATGAAGATTGAGGATTGAGGATTGAGGATTGAGGATGGAAGAAAGAGTATTGAGGATTGAAGATTGAGGATTGGGGATTGAGGATTGAGGATTGAGGATTGAAGATTGAGGATTGAGGATTGAGGATTGAGGATTGACGATGAGGTCTGATGGTTGAGGATTGAGGATTGAGGATTGAGGATTGAGGATGAGGGCTGAGGGTTGAGGATTGAGGTTTGAGGACTGAGGGCTGAGGATTGAGGATTGAGAATTGAGGACTGAGGATTGAGGATTGAGGATTGAGGATTGAGGATTGAGGATTGAGGATTGAGGATTGAGGATTGAGAATTGAAGATTGAGTATTGGGGATTAAAAATTGAGAATTGAGGATTGAGGATTGATGATTGAGGATTGAAGTTTGAGGATTGGGGACTGAGTGTTGAGGGTTGAGTGATGAGAATTGATGTTTGTGGATAGAGATTTGAAGATTGCAGGTTGAGTTTTGAGTATTGAAATGTGTGAATTGATGATATTCTATTGAGGATTGAGGATTGACAACTGATTGTTGAGGTCTGATTTCTGAAGATTGAGGATTCAGGATTGAGGATTCAGGATTGAGGTTTGAGGACTGAGGATTGAGGATTGAGGATTGAGGATTGAGGATTGAGGATTGAGGACTGAGGATTGAAGATTGAGGATTGAGGATTGAGGATGAGGGCTGAGGGTTGAGGATCGAGGTTTGAGGTCTGAAGACTGAGGATCGAGGGTTGAGAATTGAGGATTGACGATTGAGGATTGAGGATCGAGGATTGAAGATTGAGTATTGAGGATTGAAGACTGACAATTGAGGATTGAGGATTGAGGATTGGGGATTGGGGATTGAGGATTGAGGATTGAAGATTGAGGATGAGGGCTGAGGGTTGAGGATTGAGGTTTGAGGACTGAGGGCTGAGCCTTGAGGATTGAGAATTGAGGATTGAGGATTGAGGATTGAGGATTGAGGATTGAGGATTGAGGATTGAGGATTGAGGATTGAGGATTGAGGATTGAGGATTGAAGATTGAGAATTGGGGATTAAAGATTGAGAATTGAGGATTGAGGATTGATGATTGACGAATGAAGATTGAGGATTGGGGACTGAGTCTTGAGGGTTGAGTGATGAGAATTGACGTTTGTGGATAGAGATTTGAAGATTGCAGGTTGAGTTTTGAGTATTGAAAGGTGTGAATTGATGACATTCTATTGAGGATTGAGGATTGACAACTGATTGTTGAGGTCTGATTTCTGAAGATTGAGGATTCAGGATTGAGGATTCAGGATTGAGGTTTGAGGACTGAGGATTGAGGATTGAGGATTGAGGATTGAGGATTGAGGACTGAGGATTGAAGATTGAGTTTCGAGGATTGAATATTGAGGATTGAGGATTGAGGATTGAGGATTGAGGATTGAAGTTTGAGGACGAGGGCTGAGGGTTGAGGATTGAGGTTTGAGGACTGAGGGCTGAGGATTGAGGATTGAGAATTGAGGATTGAGGATTGAGGATTGAAGATTGAGGATTCAGTATTGAGGATTGAAGATTGAGGATTGAGGATTGAGGATTGAGGATTGACGATGAGGTCTGAGGGTTGAGGATTGAGGATTGAGGATTGAGGATTGAGGATGAGGGCTGAGGGTTGAGGATTGAGGTTGGAGGACTGAGGGCTGAGGATTGAGGATTGAGAATTGAGGACTGAGGATTGCGGATTGAGGATTGAGGATTGAGGATTGAGGATTGAGGATTGATGATTGAGGATTGAAGATTGAGCATTGTGGACTGAGTGTTCAGGGTTGAGTGATGAGAACTGATGTTTGTGGATAGAGATTTGTTGATTACAGGTTGAGTTTTGAGTATTGAAAGCTGTGAATTGATGATATTCTATTGAGGATTGAGGATTGACAACTGATTGTTGATGTCTGAGGTCTGAAGATTGAGTATTCAGGATTGAGGATTCAGGTTTGAGGTTTGAGGACTGAGGATTGAGGATTGAGGATTGAGGATTGAGGATTGAGGATGGGGGATTGAGGATTGATGATTGAGGATTGAAGATTGAGGATTGGGGACTGAGTGTTCAGGGTTGAGTGATGAGAATTGATGTTTGTGGGTAGAGATTTGAAGATTGCAGGTTGAGTTTTGAGTATTGAAAGCTGTGAATTGATGATATTCTATTGAGGATTGAGGATTGACAACTGATTGTTGATGTCTGAGGTCTGAAGATTGAGGATTCAGGATTCAGGATTCAGGATTCAGGATTGAGGTTTGAGGACTGAGGATTGAGGATTGAGGATTGAGGATTGAGGATGGAGGACTGAGGATTGAAAATTGAGGATTGTGGATTGAGGATGAGGGCTGAGGGTTGAGGATTGAAGTTTGAGGACTGAAGACTGAGGATCGAGGATTGAGCATTGAAGATTGAGTATTGAGGATTGAAGACTAAGGATTGAGGATTGAGGTTTGAGGATTGAGGATTGAGGATTGAGGTTTGAAGATTGATGATTGAAGATTGAGGATTGGGTATTGAGGATTGAACATTGAGGATAGAGGACTGAGGATTGAGAACTGAGCATTGAGGATTGAAGATTGAATATTGATGATTGAAGATTGAGGATTGAGCATTGAGGGTTGTGGATTGAGGACGAGGACTGAGGGCTGAGTATTGATGTTTGAGGTCTGAGGATTGAGGATTGAGGATTGAGAGTTGAGGATCGAGGATTGAGGATTGAAGATTGAAGATTGGGTATTGAGGATTGAGGAATGAGGATTGAGGATTGAGGATTGTGGATTGAGGATTGAGGATTGAGGATTGAGGATTGAGTATTGAGGATTGAAGATTGAGGATTGGGGACTGAGGATTGAAGACTGAGGATTGAGGATTGAGTATTGAGGGTTGAGGATTGAGGATTGAAGATTCAGTATTGAGGATTGAAGATTGAGAATTGAGGATTGAGGATTGAGCATTGAGGACTGAGTGTTGAGTGGTGAGTGATGAGAATTGATGATTGTGTATACAGGTTTGAAGATTGCAGATTGAGTATTGAGTATTGAAAACTGTGAATTGAGGATATTCTATTGAGGATTGAGGGTTGACAACTGATTGTTGATGACTGAGGGCTGAAGATTGAGGATTCAGGAATGCGGATTCAGAATTGAGGTTCGAGGACTGAGGATTGAGGATTGAAGACTGAGTATTGAGGATTGAAGATTGAGGATTGAGGATTGAGGATTGAGGATTGAGGATTGAGGATTCAGGATTGAGGATTGAGGGTTGAGGATTGAGGATTGAAGATTGGGTATTGAGGATTGAAGATTGAGGTTCGAGGAATGAGGATTGAGGATTGAGGATTCAAGTTTGAGGATGAGGGCTGAGGGTTGAGGATTGAGGTTTGAGGACTGAAGCCTGAGGATCGAGGATTGAGATTTGAGGATTGACGATTGAGGATTGAGGACTGAGGATTGAAGATTGAGGATTGGGTATTGAGGATTGACCATTGACGATTGAGGGTCGAGGATTGAGGACTGAGGATTGAGGATTGAAGATTGAATATTGATGATTGAAGATTGAGGATTGAGGATTGAGGGTTGAGGAATGAGGACGAGGACTGAGGGCTGAGTATTGATGTTTGAGGTCTGAGGATTGTGGATTGAGGATTGAGAATTGAGGATTGAGGATTGAGGACTGAAGATTGAGGATTGGTTATTGAGGATTGAAGAATGAGGATTGAGGATTGAGGATTGAGGATTGAGGATTGAAGAAAGAGTATTGAGGATTGAAGATTGAGGATTGGGTACTGAGGATTGAGGATTGAGGATTGAAGATTGAGGATGAGGGCTGAGGGTTGAGGATTGAGGTTTGAGGACTGAGGTCTGAAGGTTGAGGATTGAGGATTGAGGATTCAGGATTGAGGTTTGAGGACTGAGGATTGAGGATTGAGGATTGAGGATTGAGGATTGAGGATTGAGGGTTGAAGATGGAGGATTGAGGATTGAGGATCAGTGCTGAGAGTTGAGGATTGAGGTTTGAGGACTCAGGACTGAGTATTGAGGATTGAGAGTTGAGGATTTAGTATTGAGGATTGGGGATTGAGGATTGAGGATTGAAGATTGAGGATTGGGGACTGAGTGTTGAGGGTTGAGTGATGAGAATTGATGTTTGTGGATAGAGATTTGAAGGTTGCAGACTGAGTATTGCGTATTGAAAACTCTGAACTGAGGATATTCTATTGAGGATTGAGGATTGACAACTGATTGTTGAGGACTGAGTGCTGAAGTTTGAGGGTTCAGGATTGAGGATTCAGGATTGTGGTTTGAGGACTGAGGATTGAGCATTGAGGATAGAGGATTGAGGATTGAGGATTGAAGATTGAGGCTTGGGTATTGACGATTGAACATTGACGATTGAGGATTGAGGATTGAGGATTGAGGATTGAGGATTGAAGATTGAAAATTGATGATTGAAGATTGAGGATTGAGGATTGATGGTTGTGGATTGAGGACGAGGACTGAGGGCTGAGTATTGATGTTTGAGGTCTGTGGATTGAGGATTGAGGATTGAGAATTGAGGATTGAGGATTGAGGACTGAAGATTGAAGATTGGGTATTGAGGATTGAAGAATGAGGATTGAGGATTGAGGATTGAGGATTGAGGATGGAAGAAAGAGTATTGTGGATTGAAGATTGAGGATTGGGGATTGAGGATTGAACATTGAGGATTGAGGATTGAGGATTGAGGATTGAGGATTGAGGATTGAAGATTGAATATTGATGATTGAAGATTGAGGATTGAGCATTGAGGGTTGAGGATTGAGGACGAGGACTGAGGGCTGAGTATTGATGTTTGAGGTCTGAGGATTGAGGACTGAGGATTGAGAATTGAGGATTGAGGATTGAGGATTGAAGATTGAGGATTGGGTATTGAGGATTGAAGAATGAAGATTGAGGATTGAGGATTGAGGATTGAGGATGGAAGAAAGAGTATTGAGGATTGAAGATTGAGGATTGGGGATTGAGGATTGAGGATTGAGGATTGAGGATTGAGGATTGAAGATTGAGTATTGAGGAATGAAGATTGAGGATTGAGGATTGAGGATTGAGGATTGAGGATTGAAGTTTGAGGATGAGGGCTGAGGGTTGAGGATTGACGTTTGAGGGCTGAGGGCTGAGGATTGAGGATTGAGAATTGAGGATTGAGGATTGAGGATTGAAGATTGAGGATTGAGTATTGAGGATTGAAGATTGAGGATTGAGGATTGAGGATTGAGGATTGAGGATGAGGGCTGAGGGTTGAGGATTGAGGTTTGAGGACTGAGGACTGAGGATTGAGGATTGAGAATTGAGGATTGATGATTGAGGATTGAAGATTGAGGATTGAGGATTGAGAATTGAGGATTGAGGATTGAGGATTGAAGATTGAGGATTGGGTATTGAGGATTGAGGAATGAGGATTGAGGAGTGAGGATTGTGGATTGAGGAATGAAGGTTGAGGATTGAGGATTGAGGATTGAGGATTGAGGATTGAGGATTGAGGATTGAAGATTGAGGATTGAAGATTGAGGATTGGGTATTGAGGATTGAACATTGAGGATTGAGGATTGAGAATTGAGGATTGAGGATTGAGGATTGAAGATTGAGGATTGAGTATTGAGGATTGAAGAATGAGGATAGAGGATTGAGGATTGAGGATTGAGGATCGAAGAAAGAGTATTGAGTATTGAAGGCTGAGGATTGGGGATTGAGGATTGAGGATTGAGGATTGAAGATTGAGGATGAGGGCTGAGGGTTGGGGATTGAGGTTTGAGGACTGAGGGCTGAGGATTGAGTATTGAGAATTGAGGATTGAGGATTGAGGATTGAAGATTGAGTATTGAGGATTGAAGACTGTCGATTGAGGATTGAGGATTGAGGATTGAGGATTGAGGATTGAGGATTGAAGATTGAGTATTGAGGATTGAATATTGAGGATTGAGGATTGAGGATTGAGTATTGAGGATTGAAGTTTGAGGATGAGGGCTGAGGGTTGAGGATTGACGTTTGAGGACTGAGGGCTGAGGATTGAGGATTGAGAATTGAGGATTGAGGATTGAGGATTGAAGATTGAGGATTGAGGATTGAGGATTGAGCATTGAAGATTGAGTATTGAGGATTGAAGACTAAGGATTGAGGATTGAGGTTTGAGGATTGAGGATTGAGGATTGAGGTTTGAAGATTGATGATTGAAGATTGAGGATTGGGTATTGAGGATTGAACATTGAGGATAGAGGACTGAGGATTGAGAACTGAGGATTGAGGATTGAAGATTGAATATTGATGATTGAAGATTGAGGATTGAGCATTGAGGGTTGTGGATTGAGGACGAGGACTGAGGGCTGAGTATTGATGTTTGAGGTCTGAGGATTGAGGATTGAGGATTGAGAATTGAGGATTGAGGACTGAGGATTGAAGATTGAGGATTGGGTATTGAGGATTGACCATTGACGATTGAGGGTCGAGGATTGAGGACTGAGGATTGAGGATTGAAGATTGAATATTGATGATTGAAGATTGAGGATTGAGGATTGAGGGTTGAGGAATGAGGACGAGGACTGAGGGCTGAGTATTGATGTTTGAGGTCTGAGGATTGTGGATTGAGGATTGAGAATTGAGGATTGAGGATTGAGGACTGAAGATTGAGGATTGGTTATTGAGGATTGAAGAATGAGGATTGAGGATTGAGGATTGAGGATTGAGGATTGAAGAAAGAGTATTGAGGATTGAAGATTGAGGATTGGGTACTGAGGATTGAGGATTGAGGATTGAAGATTGAGGATGAGGGCTGAGGGTTGAGGATTGAGGTTTGAGGACTGAGGTCTGAAGGTTGAGGATTGAGGATTGAGGATTCAGGATTGAGGTTTGAGGACTGAGGATTGAGGATTGAGGATTGAGGATTGAGGATTGAGGATTGAGGGTTGAAGATGGAGGATTGAGGATTGAGGATCAGTGCTGAGAGTTGAGGATTGAGGTTTGAGGACTCAGGACTGAGTATTGAGGATTGAGAATTGAGGATTTAGTATCGAGGATTGGGGATTGAGAATTGAGGAATGAAGATTGAGGATTGAGGATTGAGGATTGAGGATTGAAGATTGAGTATTGAGGATTGACGATTGGGGATTGAGGATTGAGGATTGAGGATTGAAGATTGTGGATTGGGGACTGAGTGTTGAGGGTTGAGTGATGAGAACTGATGTTTGTGGATAGAGATTTGAAGGTTGCAGACTGAGTATTGCGTATTGAAAACTCTGAACTGAGGATATTCTATTGAGGATTGAGGATTGACAACTGATTGTTGAGGACTGAGTGCTGAAGATTGAGGGTTCAGGATTGAGGATTCAGGATTGTGGTTTGAGGACTGAGGATTGAGCATTGAGGATAGAGGATTGAGGATTGAGGATTGAAGATTGAGGCTTGGGTATTGACGATTGAACATTGACGATTGAGGATTGAGGATTGAGGATTGAGGATTGAGGATTGAAGATTGAAAATTGATGATTGAAGATTGAGGATTGAGGATTGATGGTTGTGGATTGAGGACGAGGACTGAGGGCTGAGTATTGATGTTTGAGGTCTGTGGATTGAGGATTGAGGATTGAGAATTGAGGATTGAGGATTGAGGACTGAAGATTGAAGATTGGGTATTGAGGATTGAAGAATGAGGATTGAGGATTGAGGATTGAGGATTGAGGATGGAAGAAAGAGTATTGTGGATTGAAGATTGAGGATTGGGGATTGAGGATTGAACATTGAGGATTGAGGATTGAGGATTGAGGATTGAGGATTGAGGATTGAAGATTGAATATTGATGATTGAAGATTGAGGATTGAGCATTGAGGGTTGAGGATTGAGGACGAGGACTGAGGGCTGAGTATTGATGTTTGAGGTCTGAGGATTGAGGATTGAGGATTGAGAATTGAGGATTGAGGATTGAGGATTGAAGATTGACGATTGGGTATTGAGGATTGAAGAATGAAGATTGAGGATTGAGGATTGAGGATTGAGGATGGAAGAAAGAGTATTGAGGATTGAAGATTGAGGATTGGGGATTGAGGATTGAGGATTGAGGATTGAGGATTGAGGATTGAAGATTGAGTATTGAGGAATGAAGATTGAGGATTGAGGATTGAGGATTGAGGATTGAGGATTGAAGTTTGAGGATGAGGGCTGAGGGTTGAGGATTGACGTTTGAGGGCTGAGGCCTGAGGATTGAGGATTGAGAATTGAGGATTGAGGATTGAGGATTGAAGATTGAGGATTGAGTATTGAGGATTGAAGATTGAGGATTGAGGATTGAGGATTGAGGATTGAGGATGAGGGCTGAGGGTTGAGGATTGAGGTTTGAGGACTGAGGACTGAGGATTGAGGATTGAGAATTGAGGATTGATGATTGAGGATTGAAGATTGAGGATTGAGGATTGAGAATTGAGGATTGAGGATTGAGGATTGAAGATTGAGGATTGGGTATTGAGGATTGAGGAATGAGGATTGAGGAGTGAGGATTGTGGATTGAGGAATGAAGGTTGAGGATTGAGGATTGAGGATTGAGGATTGAGGATTGAGGATTGAGGATTGAAGACTGAGGATTGAAGATTGAGGATTGGGTATTGAGGATTGAACATTGAGGATTGAGGATTGAGAATTGAGGATTGAGGATTGAGGATTGAAGATTGAGGATTGAGTATTGAGGATTGAAGAATGAGGATAGAGGATTGAGGATTGAGGATTGAGGATCGAAGAAAGAGTATTGAGTATTGAAGACTGAGGATTGGGGATTGAGGATTGAGGATTGAGGATTGAAGATTGAGGATGAGGGCTGAGGGTTGAGGATTGAGGTTTGAGGACTGAGGGCTGAGGATTGAGGATTGAGAATTGAGGATTGAGGATTGAGGATTGAGGATTGAGGATTGAGGATTGAGGATTGAGGATTGAGGATTGAGGATTGAGGATTGAAGATTGAGTATTGGGGATTAAAGATTGAGAATTGAGGATTGAGGATTGATGATTGAGGATTGAAGATTGAGGATTGGGGACTGAGTGTTGAGGGTTGAGTGATGACAATTGATGTTTGTGGATAGAGATTTGAAGATTGCAGGTTGAGTTTTGAGTATTGAAAGGTGTGAATTGATAATATTCTATTGAGGATTGAGGATTGACAACTGATTGTTGAGGTCTGATTTCTGAAGGTTGAGGATTCAGGATTGAGGATTCAGGATTGAGGTTTGAGGACTGAGGATTGAGTATTGAGGATTGAGGATTGAGGATTGAGCACTGAGGATTGAGGATTGAGGATTGAGGATTGAGGATGAGGGCTGAGGATTGAGGATTGAGGTTTGAGGACTGATGACTGAGGATCGAGGATTGAGAATTGAGGATTGACGATTGAGGATTGAGGATTGAGGATTGAAGATTGAGTATTGAGGATTGAAGACTGACGATTTAGGATTGAGGATTGAGGATTGAGAATTGAGGATTGAGGATTGAAGATTGAGTATTGAGGAATGAAGATTGAGGATTGAGGATTGAGGATTGAGGATTGAGGATTGAAGTTTGAGGATGAGGGCTGAGGGTTGAGGATTGACGTTTGAGGGCTGAGGGCTGAGGATTGAGGATTGAGAATTGAGGATTGAGGATTGAGGATTGAAGATTGAGGATTGAGTATTGAGGATTGAAGATTGAGGATTGAGGATTGAGGATTGAGGATGAGGGCTGAGGGTTGAGGATTGAGGTTTGAGGACTGAGGACTGAGGATTGAGGATTGAGAATTGAGGATTGAGGATTGAGGATTGAAGATTGAGGATTGGGTATTGAGGATTGAACATTGAGGATTGAGTATTGAGGATTGAGGATTGAGGATTGAGGATTGAAGATTGAATATTGATGATTGAAGATTGAGGATTGAGCATTGAGGGTTGTGGATTGAGGACGAGGACTGAGGGCTGAGTATTGATGTTTGAGGTCTGAGGATTGAGGATTGAGGATTGAGAATTGCGGATTGAGGATTGAGGATTGAGGATTGAGGATTGAAGAAAGAGTATTGAGGATTGAAGAATGAGGATTGGGGATTGAGGATTGAGGATTGAGGATTGAAGATTGAGGATGAGGGCTGAGAGTTGAGGACTGAGAATTGAGGATTGAGGATTGAGGATTGAGTATTTTGTATTGAGGATTGAGGATTGAAAATTCAGTATTGAGGATTGAAGATTGAGAATTGAGGATTGAGGATTGAGCATTGAGGACTGAGTGTTGAGTGGTGAGTGATGAGAATTGATGATTGTGTATACAGGCTTGAAGATTGCAGATTGAGTATTGGGTATTGAAAACTGTGAATTGAGGATATTCTATTGATTATTGAGGATTGACAACTGCTTGTTGATGACTTAGGGCTGAAGATTGAGGATTCAGGAATGCGGATTCAGAATTGAGGTTCGAGGAATGAGGATAGAGGATTGAAGACTGAGTATTGAGGATTGAAGATTGAGGATTGAGGATTGAGGATCGAGGATTGAGGATTGAGGATTGAGGATTGAGGATTGAGTATTGAGGATTGAAGATTGAGTATTGAGTATTGGGGATTAAAGATTGAGAATTGAGGATTGAGGATTGATGATTGAGGATTGAAGATTGAGGATTGGGGACTGAGTGTTGAGGGTTGAGTGATGACAATTGATGTTTGTGGATAGAGATTTGAAGATTGCAGGTTGAGTTTTGAGTATTGAAAGGTGTGAATTGATAATATTCTATTGAGGATTGAGGATTGACAACTGATTGTTGAGGTCTGATTTCTGAAGGTTGAGGATTCAGGATTGAGGATTCAGGATTGAGGTTTGAGGACTGAGGATTGAGTATTGAGGATTGAGGATTGAGGATTGAGCACTGAGGATTGAGGATTGAGGATTGAGGATTGAGGATGAGGGCTGAGGATTGAGGATTGAGGTTTGAGGACTGATGACTGAGGATCGAGGATTGAGAATTGAGGATTGAGGATTGAGGATTGAAGATTGAGGATTGGGTATTGAGGATTGAACATTGAGGATTGAGTATTGAGGATTGAGGATTGAGGATTGAGGATTGAAGATTGAATATTGATGATTGAAGATTGAGGATTGAGCATTGAGGGTTGTGGATTGAGGACGAGGACTGAGGGCTGAGTATTGATGTTTGAGGTCTGAGGATTGAGGATTGAGGATTGAGAATTGCGGATTGAGGATTGAGGATTGAAGATTGAGGATTGGGTATTGAGGATTGAAGAATGAGGATTGAGGATTGAGGATTGAGGATTGAGGATTGAAGAAAGAGTATTGAGGATTGAAGAATGAGGATTGGGGATTGAGGATTGAGGATTGAGGATTGAAGATTGAGGATGAGGGCTGAGAGTTGAGGACTGAGAATTGAGGATTGAGGATTGAGGATTGAGTATTTTGTATTGAGGATTGAGGATTGAAAATTCAGTATTGAGGATTGAAGATTGAGAATTGAGGATTGAGGATTGAGCATTGAGGACTGAGTGTTGAGTGGTGAGTGATGAGAATTGATGATTGTGTATACAGGCTTGAAGATTGCAGATTGAGTATTGGGTATTGAAAACTGTGAATTGAGGATATTCTATTGAGGATTGAGGATTGACAACTGCTTGTTGATGACTTAGGGCTGAAGATTGAGGATTCAGGAATGCGGATTCAGAATTGAGGTTCGAGGAATGAGGATAGAGGATTGAAGACTGAGTATTGAGGATTGAAGATTGAGGATTGAGGATTGAGGATCGAGGATTGAGGATTGAGGATTGAGGATTGAGGATTGAGTATTGAGGATTGAAGATTGAGTATTGAGGATTGAAGATTGAGGTTCGAAGATTGAGGATTGAGGATTGAGGATTGAAGTTTGAGGATGAGGGCTGAGGGATGAGGATTGAGGCTTGAGGACTGAGGGCTGAGGATTGAGGATTGAGAATTGAGGATTGAGGATTGAGGATTGAAGATTGAGGATTGTGTATTGTGGATTGAAGATTGAGGATTGAGGATTGAGAATTGAGGATTGAGGATTGAGGATTGAAGATTGAGGATTGGGTATTGAGGATTGAGGAATGAGGATTGAGGAGTGAGGATTGTGGATTGAGGAATGAAGGTTGAGGATTGAGGATTGAGGATTGAGGATTGAGGATTGAGGATTGAGGATTGAAGATTGAGGATTGAAGATTGAGGATTGGGTATTGAGGATTGAACATTGAGGATTGAGGATTGAGAATTGAGGATTGAGGATTGAGGATTGAAGATTGAGGATTGAGTATTGAGGATTGAAGAATGAGGATAGAGGATTGAGGATTGAGGATTGAGGATCGAAGAAAGAGTATTGAGGATTGAAGATTGAGGATTGGGGATTGAGGATTGAGGATTGAGGATTGAAGATTGAGGATGAGGGCTGAGGGTTGAGGATTGAGGTTTGAGGACTGAGGGCTGAGGATTGAGGATTGAGAATTGAGGATTGAGGATTGAGGATTGAGGATTGAGGATTGAGGATTGAGGATTGAGGATTGAGGATTGAGGATTGAAGATTGAGTATTGGGGATTAAAGATTGAGAATTGAGGATTGAGGATTGATGATTGAGGATTGAAGATTGAGGATTGGGGACTGAGTGTTGAGGGTTGAGTGATGACAATTGATGTTTGCGGGTAGAGATTTGAAGATTGCAGGTTGAGTTTTGAGTATTGAAAGGTGTGAATTGATGATATTCTATTGAGGATTGAGGATTGACAACTGATTGTTGAGGTCTGATTTCTGAAGGTTGAGGATTCAGGATTGAGGATTCAGGATTGAGGTTTGAGGACTGAGGATTGAGGATTGAGGATTGAGGATTGAGGATTGAGGACTGAGGATTGAGGATTGAGTATTGAGGATTGAGGATGAGGGTTGAGGATTGAAGATTGAGGATTGAGGATTGAGGATGAGGGCTGAGGGTTGAGGATCGAGGTTTGAGGTCTGAAGGCTGAGGATCGAGGATTGAGAATTGAGGATTGACGATTGAGGATTGAGGATTGAGGATTGAAGATTGAGTATTGAGGATTGAAGACTGACGATTGAGGATTGAGGATTGAGGATTGAGGATTGAGGATTGAGGATTGAAGATTGGGGATTGAGGATTGAGGATTGAGGATTGAAGATTGAGGATGAGGGCTGAGGGTTGAGGACTGCGGTTTGAGGACTGAGGGCTGAGCCTTGAGGATTGAGAATTGAGGATTGAGGATTGAGGATTGAGGATTGAGGATTGAGGATTGAGGATTGAGGATTGAGGATTGAGGATTGAGGATTGAAGACTGAGAATTGGGGATTAAAGGTTGAGAATTGAGGATTGAGGATTGACGATTGAGGATTGAAGATTGAGGATTGGGGACTGAGTGTTGAGGGTTGAGTGATGAGAATTGATGTTTGTGGATAGAGATTTGAAGATTGCAGGTTGAGTTTTGAGTATTGAAAGGTGTGAATTGATGATATTCTATTGAGGATTGAGGATTGACAACTGATTGTTGAGGTCTGATTTCTGAAGATTGAGGATTCAGGATTAAGGATTCAGGATTGAGGTTTGAGGACTGAGGATTGAGGATTGAGGATTGAGGATTGAGGATTGAGGATTGAAGATTGAGTATTGAGGATTGAAGATTGAGGATTGAGGATTAACGATTGAGGATTGAGGACTGAAGTTTGAGGATGAGGGCTGAGGGTTGGGGATTGAGGTTTGAGGACTGAGGGCTGAGGATTGAGGATTGAGAATTGAGGATTGAGGATTGAGGATTGAAGATTGAGTATTGAGGATTGAAGACTGACGATTGAGGATTGAGGATTGAGGATTGAGGATTGAGGATTGAGGATTGAAGATTGAGTATTGAGGATTGAAGATTGAGGATTGAGGATTGAGGATTGAGGATTGAGGATTGAAGTTTGAGGATGAGGGCTGAGGGTTGAGGATTGACGTTTGAGGACTGAGGGCTGAGGATTGAGGATTGAGAATTGAGGATTGAGGATTGAGGATTGAAGATTGAGGATTGAGGATTGAGGATTGAGCATTGAAGATTGAGTATTGAGGATTGAAGACTAAGGATTGAGGATTGAGGTTTGAGGATTGAGGATTGAGGATTGAGGTTTGAAGATTGATGATTGAAGATTGAGGATTGGGTATTGAGGATTGAACATTGAGGATTGAGGACTGAGGATTGAGAACTGAGGATTGAGGATTGAAGATTGAATATTGATGATTGAAGATTGAGGATTGAGCATTGAGGGTTGTGGATTGAGGACGAGGACTGAGGGCTGAGTATTGATGTTTGAGGTCTGAGGATTGAGGATTGAGGATTGAGAATTGAGGATTGAGGAATGAGGATTGAAGATTGAGGATTGGGTATTGAGGATTGAGGAATGAGGATTGAGGATTGAGGATTGTGGATTGAGGATTGAGGATTGAGGATTGAGGATTGAGTATTGAGGATTGAAGATTGAGGATTGGGGACTGAGGATTGAAGACTGAGGATTGAGGATTGAGTATTGAGGGTTGAGGATTGAGGATTGAAGATTCAGTATTGAGGATTGAAGATTGAGAATTGAGGATTGAGGATTGAGCATTGAGGACTGAGTGTTGAGTGGTGAGTGATGAGAATTGATGATTGTGTATACAGGTTTGAAGATTGCAGATTGAGTATTGAGTATTGAAAACTGTGAATTGAGGATATTCTATTGAGGATTGAGGGTTGACAACTGATTGTTGATGACTGAGGGCTGAAGATTGAGGATTCAGGAATGCGGATTCAGAATTGAGGTTCGAGGACTGAGGATTGAGGATTGAAGACTGAGTATTGAGGATTGAAGATTGAGGATTGAGGATTGAGGATTGAGGGTTGAGGATTGAGGATTCAGGATTGAGGATTGAGGATTGAGGATTGAGGATTGAAGATTGGGTATTGAGGATTGAAGATTGAGGTTCGAGGAATGAGGATTGAGGATTGAGGATTCAAGTTTGAGGATGAGGGCTGAGGGTTGAGGATTGAGGTTTGAGGACTGAAGCCTGAGGATCGAGGATTGAGATTTGAGGATTGACGATTGAGGATTGAGGACTGAGGATTGAAGATTGAGGATTGGGTATTGAGGATTGACCATTGACGATTGAGGGTCGAGGATTGAGGACTGAGGATTGAGGATTGAAGATTGAATATTGATGATTGAAGATTGAGGATTGAGGATTGAGGGTTGAGGAATGAGGACGAGGACTGAGGGCTGAGTATTGATGTTTGAGGTCTGAGGATTGTGGATTGAGGATTGAGAATTGAGGATTGAGGATTGAGGACTGAAGATTGAGGATGAGGGCTGAGGGTTGAGGATTGAGGTTTGAGGACTGAGGTCTGAAGGTTGAGGATTGAGGATTGAGGATTCAGGATTGAGGTTTGAGGACTGAGGATTGAGGATTGAGGATTGAGGATTGAGGATTGAGGATTGAGGGTTGAAGATGGAGGATTGAGGAATGAGGATCAGTGCTGAGAGTTGAGGATTGAGGTTTGAGGACTCAGGACTGAGTATTGAGGATTGAGAATTGAGGATTTAGTATTGAGGATTGGGGATTGAGAATTGAGGAATGAAGATTGAGGATTGAGGATTGAGGATTGAGGATTGAAGATTGAGTATTGAGGATTGACGATTGGGGATTGAGGATTGAGGATTGAGGATTGAAGATTGAGGATTGGGGACTGAGTGTTGAGGGTTGAGTGATGAGAATTGATGCTTGTGGATAGAGATTTGAAGGTTGCAGACTGAGTATTGCGTATTGAAAACTCTGAACTGAGGATATTCTATTGAGGATTGAGGATTGACAACTGATTGTTGAGGACTGAGTGCTGAAGATTGAGGGTTCAGGATTGAGGATTCAGGATTGTGGTTTGAGGACTGAGGATTGAGCATTGAGGATAGAGGATTGAGGATTGAGGATTGAAGATTGAGGCTTGGGTATTGACGATTGAAAATTGACGATTGAGGATTGAGGATTGAGGATTGAGGATTGAGGATTGAAGATTGAAAATTGATGATTGAAGATTGAGGATTGAGGATTGATGGTTGTGGATTGAGGACGAGGACTGAGGGCTGAGTATTGATGTTTGAGGTCTGTGGATTGAAGATTGAGGATTGAGAATTGAGGATTGAGGATTGAGGATTGAAGATTGAGGATTGGGTATTGAGGATTGAAGAATGAAGATTGAGGATTGAGGATTGAGGGTTGAGGATGGAAGAAAGAGTATTGAGGATTGAAGATTGAGGATTGGGGATTGAGGATTGAGGATTGAGGATTCAAGATTGAGGATGAGGGCTGAGGGTTGAGGATTGAGGTTTGAGGACTGAGGGCTGAGGATTGAGGATTGAGAATTGAGGACTGAGGATTGAGGATTGAGGATTGAGGATTGAGGATTGAGGATTGAGGATTGAGGATTGAGAATTGAAGATTGAGTATTGGGGATTAAAGATTGAGAATTGAGGATTGAGGATTGATGATTGAGGATTGAAGATTGAGTATTGGTGACTTTGTGTTGAGGGTTGAGTGATGAGAATTGATGTTTGTGGATAGAGATTTGAAGATCACAGGTTGAGTTTTGAGTATTGAAAGGTGTGAATTGATGATATTCTGTTGAGGATTGAGGATTGACAACTGATTGTTGAGGTCTGATTTCTGAAGGTTGAGGATTCAGGATTGAGGATTCAGGATTGAGGTTTGAGGACTGAGGATTGAGGATTGAGGATTGAGGATTGAGGATTGAGGGCTGAGGATTGAGGATTGAGGATTGAGGATTGAGGATGAGGGCTGAGGATTGAAGATTGAGGATTGAGGATTGAGGAGAGGGCTGAGGGTTGAGGATCGAGTTTCGAGGTCTGAAGGCTGAGGATCGAGGATTGAGAATTGAGGATTGAGGATTGAGGATTGAAGATTGAGGATTGGGTATTGAGGATTGAAGAATGAAGATTGAGGATTGAGGATTGAGGGTTGAGGATGGAAGAAAGAGTATTGAGGATTGAAGATTGAGGATTGGGGATTGAGGATTGAGGATTGAGGATTCAAGATTGAGGATGAGGGCTGAGGGTTGAGGATTGAGGTTTGAGGACTGAGGGCTGAGGATTGAGGATTGAGAATTGAGGACTGAGGATTGAGGATTGAGGATTGAGGATTGAGGATTGAGGATTGAGGATTGAGGATTGAGAATTGAAGATTGAGTATTGGGGATTAAAGATTGAGAATTGAGGATTGAGGATTGATGATTGAGGATTGAAGATTGAGTATTGGTGACTTTGTGTTGAGGGTTGAGTGATGAGAATTGATGTTTGTGGATAGAGATTTGAAGATCACAGGTTGAGTTTTGAGTATTGAAAGGTGTGAATTGATGATATTCTGTTGAGGATTGAGGATTGACAACTGATTGTTGAGGTCTGATTTCTGAAGGTTGAGGATTCAGGATTGAGGATTCAGGATTGAGGTTTGAGGACTGAGGATTGAGGATTGAGGATTGAGGATTGAGGATTGAGGGCTGAGGATTGAGGATTGAGGATTGAGGATTGAGGATGAGGGCTGAGGATTGAAGATTGAGGATTGAGGATTGAGGAGAGGGCTGAGGGTTGAGGATCGAGTTTCGAGGTCTGAAGGCTGAGGATCGAGGATTGAGAATTGAGGATTGACGATTGAGGATTGAGGATTGAGGATTGAAGATTGAGTATTGAGGATTGAAGACTGACGATTGAGGATTGAGGATTGAGGATTGAGGATTGAGGATTGAGGATTGAAGATTGGGGATTGAGGATTGAGGATTGTGGATTGAAGATTGAGGATGAGGGCTGAGGGTTGAGGATTGAGGTTTGAGGACTGAGGGCTGAGCCTTGAGGATTGAGAATTGAGGATTGACGATTGAGGATTGAGGATTGAGGATTGAGGATTGAGGATTGAGGATTGAGGATTGAGGATTGAGGATTGAAGATTGAGAATTGGGGATTAAAGATTGAGAATTGAGGATTGAGGATTGATGATTGAGGATTGAAGATTGAGGATTGGGGACTGAGTGTTGAGGGTTGAGTGATGAGAATTGATGTTTGTGGATAGAGATTTGAAGATTGCAGGTTGAGTTTTGAGTATTGAAAGGTGTGAATTGATGATATTCTATTGAGGATTGAGGACTGACAACTGATTGTTGAGGTCTGATTTCTGAAGATTGAGGATTCAGGATTAAGGATTCAGGATTGAGGTTTGAGGACTGAGGATTGAGGTTTGAGGATTGAGGATTGAGGATTGAGGACTGAGGATTGAAGATTGAGTATCGAGGATTGAATATTGAGGATTGAGGATTGAGGATTGAGGATTGAAGTTTGAGGACGAGGGCTGAGGGTTGAGGATTGAGGTTTGAGGACTGAGGGCTGAGGAATGAGGATTGAGAATTGAGGATTGAGGATTGAGGATTGAAGATTTAGGATTCAGTATTGAGGATTGAAGATTGAGGATTGAGGATTGAGGATTGAGGATTGACGATGAGGTCTGAGGGTTGAGGATTGAGGATTGAGGATTGAGGATTGAGGATGAGGGCTGAGGGTTGAGGATTGAGGTTGGAGGACTGAGGGCTGAGGATTGAGGATTGAGAATTGAGGACTGAGGATTGCGGATTGAGGATTGAGGATTGAGCATTGAGGATTGAGGATTGATGATTGAGGATTGAAGATTGAGCATTGTGGACTGAGTGTTCAGGGTTGAGTGATGAGAATTGATGTTTGTGGATAGAGATTTGAAGATTGCAGGTTGAGTTTTGAGTATTGAAAGGTGTGAACTGGTGATATTCTGTTGAGGATTGAGGATTGACAACTGATTGTTGATGTCTGAGGTCCGAAGATTGAGGATTCAGGATTGAGGATTCAGGATTGAGGTTTGAGGACTGAGGATTGAGGATTGAGGATTGAGGATTGATGATTGAGGACTGAGGATTGAAGATTGAGGATTGAGGATTGAGGATGAGGGCTGAGGGTTGAGGATTGAGGTTTGAGGACTGAAGACTAAGGATCGAGGATTGAGAATTGAGGGTTGACGATTGAGGATTGAGGATTGAGGATTGAAGATTGAGTATTGAGGATTGAAGACTGACGATTGAGGATTCAGGATTGAGGATTGAGGATCGAGGATTGAGGATTGAGGATTGAAGATTGAGTATTGAGGATTGAAGATTGAAGATTGAGGATTGAGGATTGAGGATTGAGGATTGAAATTTGACGACTGATGATTGAGGATTGAGGATTGAGGATTGAAGATTGAATATTGATGATTGAAGATTGAGGATTGAGGATTGAGGGTTGTGGATTGAGGACGAGGACTGAGGGCTGAGTATTGATGTTTGAGGTCTGTGGATTGAGGATTGAGGATTGAGAATTGAGGATTGAGGATTGAGGACTGAAGATTGAGGATTGGGTATTGAGGATTGAAGAATGAGGATAGAGGATTGAGGATTGAGGATTGAGGATCGAAGAAAGAGTATTGAGGATTGAAGATTGAGGATTGGGGATTGAGGATTGAGGATTGAGGATTGAAGATTGAGGATGAGGGCTGAGGGTTGAGGATTGAGGTTTGAGGACTGAGGGCTGAGGATTGAGGATTGAGAATTGAGGATTGAGGATTGAGGATTGAGGATTGATAATTGAGGATTGAGGATTGAGGATTGAGGATTGAGGATTGAGGATTGAGGATTGAAGATTGAGTATTGGGGATTAAAGATTGAGTATTGAGGATTGAGGATTGATGATTGAGGATTGAAGATTGAGGATTGGGGACTGAGTGTTGAGGGTTGAGTGATGACAATTGATGTTTGTGGATAGAGATTTGAAGATTGCAGGTTGAGTTTTGAGTATTGAAAGGTGTGAATTGATGATATTCTATTGAGGATTGAGGATTGACAACTGATTGTTGAGGTCTGATTTCTGAAGGTTGAGGATTCAGGATTGAGGATTCAGGATTGAGGTTTGAGGACTGAGGTTTGAGGATTGAGGATTGAGGATTGAGGACTGAGGATTGAGGATTGAGGATTGAGGATTGAGGATGAGGGCTGAGGATTGAGGATTGAGGTTTGAGGACTGAAGACTGAGGATCGAGGATTGAGAATTGAGGATTGACGATTGAGGATTGAGGATTGAGGATTGAAGATTGAGTATTGAGGATTGAAGACTGACGATTTAGGATTGAGGATTGAGGATTGAGAATTGAGGATTGAGGATTGAAGATTGAGTATTGAGGAATGAAGATTGAGGATTGAGGATTGAGGATTGAGGATTGAGGATTGAAGTTTGAGGATGAGGGCTGAGGGTTGAGGATTGACGTTTGAGGGCTGAGGGCTGAGGATTGAGGATTGAGAATTGAGGATTGAGGATTGAGGATTGAAGATTGAGGATTGAGTATTGAGGATTGAAGATTGAGGATTGAGGATTGAGGACTGAGGATTGAGGATGAGGGCTGAGGGTTGAGGATTGAGGTTTGAGCACTGAGGACTGAGGATTGAGGATTGAGAATTGAGGATTGAGGATTGAGGATTGAAGATTGAGGATTGGGTATTGAGGATTGAACATTGAGGATTGAGTATTGAGGATTGAGGATTGAGGATTGAGGATTGAAGATTGAATATTGATGATTGAAGATTGAGGATTGAGCATTGAGGGTTGTGGATTGAGGACGAGGACTGAGGGCTGAGTATTGATGTTTGAGATCTGAGGATTGAGGATTGAGGATTGAGAATTGCGGATTGAGGATTGAGGATTGAAGATTGAGGATTGGGTATTGAGGATTGAAGAATGAGGATTGAGGGTTGAGGATTGAGGATTGAGGATTGAAGAAAGAGTATTGAGGACTGAAGATTGAGGATTGGGGATTGAGGATTGAGGATTGAGGATTGAAGATTGAGGATGATGGCTGAGGGTTGAGGATTGAGGTTTGAGGGCTGAGGGCTGAGGATTGAGGATTGAGAATTGAGGATTGAGGATTGAGGATTGAAGATTGAGGATTGTGTATTGTGGATTGAAGATTGAGGATTGAGGATTGAGAATTGAGGATTGAGGATTGAGGATTGAAGATTGAGGATTGGGTATTGAGGATTGAGGAATGAGGATTGAGGAGTGAGGATTGTGGATTGAGGAATGAAGGTTGAGGATTGAGGATTGAGGATTGAGGATTGAGGATTGAGGATTGAGGATTGAAGATTGAGGATTGAAGATTGAGGATTGGGTATTGAGGATTGAACATTGAGGATTGAGGATTGAGGATTGAGGATTGAAGATTGAGGATTGAAGATTGAGGATTGGGTATTGAGGATTGAACATTGAGGATTGAGGATTGAGAATTGAGGATTGAGGATTGAGGATTGAAGATTGAGGATTGAGTATTGAGGATTGAAGAATGAGGATAGAGGATTGAGGATTGAGGATTGAGAATCGAAGAAAGAGTATTGAGGATTGAAGATTGAGGATTGGGGATTGAGGATTGAGGATTGAGGATTGAAGATTGAGGATGAGGGCTGAGGGTTGAGGATTGAGGTTTGAGGACTGAGGGCTGAGGATTGAGGATTGAGAATTGAGGATTGAGGATTGAGGATTGAGGATTGAGGATTGAGGATTGAGGATTGAGGATTGAGGATTGAGGATTGAGGATTGAAGATTGAGTATTGGGGATTAAAGATTGAGAATTGAGGATTGAGGATTGATGATTGAGGATTGAAGGTTGAGGATTGGGGACTGAGTGTTGAGGGTTGAGTGATGACAATTGATGTTTGTGGATAGAGATTTGAAGATTGCAGGTTGAGTTTTGAGTATTGAAAGGTGTGAATTGATGATATTCTATTGAGGATTGAGGATTGACAACTGATTGTTGAGGTCTGATTTCTGAAGGTTGAGGATTCAGGATTGAGGATTCAGGATTGAGGTTTGAGGACTGAGGATTGAGGATTGAAGATTGAGGATTGAGGATTGAGGACTGAGGATTGAGGATTGAGGATTGAGGATTGAGGATGAGGGCTGAGGATTGAAGATTGAGGATTGAGGATTGAGGATGAGGGCTGAGGGTTGAGGATCGAGGTTTGAGGTCTGAAGGCTGAGGATCGAGGATTGAGAATTGAGGATTGACGATTGAGGATTGAGGATTGAGGATTGAAGATTGAGTATTGAGGATTGAAGACTGACGATTGAGGATTGAGGATTGAGGATTGAGGATTGAGTATTGAGGATTGAAGACTGACGATTGAGGATTGAGGATTGAGGATTGAGGATTGAAGATTGGGGATTGAGGATTGAGGATTGAGGATTGAGGATTGAGGATTGAGGATTGAGGATTGAAGATTGAGTATCGAGGATTGAAGATTGAGGATTGAGGATTGAGGATTGAGGATTGAGGATTGAAGTTTGAGGACGAGGGCTGAGGGTTGAGGATTGAGGTTTGAGGACTGAGGGCTGAGGATTGAGGACTGAGAGTTGAGGATTGAGGATTGAGGATTGAAGATTGAGGATTCAGTATTGAGGATTGAAGATTGAGGATTGAGGATTGAGGATTGAGGATTGACGGTGAGGTCTGATGGTTGAGGATTGAGGATTGAGGATTGAGGATTGCGGATGAGGGCTGAGGGTTGAGGATTGAGGTTTGAGGACTGAGGGCTGAGGATTGAGGATTGAGAATTGAGGACTGAGGATTGAGGATTGAGGATTGAGGATTGAGGATTGAGGATTGAGGATTGAGGATTGAGAATTGAAGATTGAGTATTGGGGATTAAAAATTGAGAATTGAGGATTGAGGATTGATGATTGAGGATTGAAGTTTGAGGATTGGGGACTGAGTATTCAGGGTTGAGTGATGAGAATTGATGTTTGTGTATAGAGATTTGAAGATTGCAGGTTGAGTTTTGAGTATTGAAAGCTGTGAATTGATGATACTCTATTGAGGATTGAGGATTGACAACGGATTGTTGATGCCTGAGGTCTGAAGATTGAGGATTCAGGATTGAGGATTCAGGATTGAGGTTTGAGGACTGAGGATTGAGGATTGAGGATTGAGGATTGAGGATGGAGGACTGAGGATTGAAAATTGAGGATTGAGGATTGAGGATGAGGCCTGAGGGTTGAGGATTGAAGTTTGAGGACTGAAGACTGAGGATCGAGGATTGAGAATTGAGGATTGACGATTGAGGATTGAGGATAGAGGATTGAAGATTGAGTATTGAGGATTGAAGACTGACGATTGAGGATTGAGGATTGAGGATTGAGGATTGAGGATTGAAGATTGAGTATTGAGGATTGAAGATTGAGGATTGAGGATTGACGATTGAGGATTGAGGATTGAAGTTTGAGGATGAGGGCTGAGGGTTGGGGATTGAGGTTTGAGGACTGAGGGCTGAGGATTGAGGATTGAGAATTGAGGATTGAGGATTGAGGATTGAAGATTGAGTATTGAGGATTGAAGACTGACGATTGAGGATTGAGGATTGAGGATTGAGGATTGAGGATTGAGGATTGAAGATTGAGTATTGAGGATTGAAGATTGAGGATTGAGGATTGAGGATTGAGGATTGAGGATTGAAGTTTGAGGATGAGGGCTGAGGGTTGAGGATTGACGTTTGAGGACTGAGGGCTGAGGACTGAGGATTGAGAATTGAGGATTGAGGATTGAGGATTGAGAATTGAGGATTGAGGATTGAGGTTGAGGGCTGAGGGTTGAGGATTGAGGTTTGAGGACTGAGGACTGAGGACTGAGGATTGAGGATTGAGAATTGAGGATTGAGGATTGAGGATTGAGGATTGAGCATTGAAGATTGAGTATTGAGGATTGAAGACTAAGGATTGAGGATTGAGGATTGAGGATTGAGGATTGAGGATTGAGGATTGAAGATTGATGATTGAAGATTGAGGATTGGGTATTGAGGATTGAACATTGAGGATTGAGGACTGAGGATTGAGAACAGAGGATTGAGGATTGAAGATTGAATATTGATGATTGAAGATTGAGGATTGAGCACTGAGGGTTGTGGATTGAGGACGAGGACTGAGGGCTGAGTATTGATGTTTGAGGTCTGAGGATTGAGGATTGAGGATTGAGAATTGAGGATTGAGGATTGAGGATTGAAGATTGAGGATTGGGTATTGAGGATTGAGGAATGAGGATTGAGGATTGAGGATTGTGGATTGAGGATTGAGGATTGAGGATTGAGGATTGAGTATTGAGGATTGAAGATTGAGGATTGAGGATTGAGGATTGAGAATTGCGGATTGAGGATTGAGGATTGAAGATTGAGGATTGGGTATTGAGGATTGAAGAATGAGGATTGAGGATTGAGGATTGAGGATTGAGGATTGAAGAAAGAGTATTGAGGATTGAAGATTGAGGATTGGGGATTGAGGATTGAGGATTGAGGATTGAAGATTGATGATTGAAGATTGAGGATTGGGTATTGAGGATTGAACATTGAGGATTGAGGACTGAGGATTGAGAACAGAGGATTGAGGATTGAAGATTGAATATTGATGATTGAAGATTGAGGATTGAGCATTGAGGGTTGTGGATTGAGGACGAGGACTGAGGGCTGAGTATTGATGTTTGAGGTCTGAGGATTGAGGATTGAGGATTGAGAATTGAGGATTGAGGATTGAGGATTGAAGATTGAGGATTGGGTATTGAGGATTGAGGAATGAGGATTGAGGATTGAGGATTGTGGATTGAGGATTGAGGATTGAGGATTGAGGATTGAGTATTGAGGATTGAAGATTGAGGATTGAGGATTGAGGATTGAGAATTGCGGATTGAGGATTGAGGATTGAAGATTGAGGATTGGGTATTGAGGATTGAAGAATGAGGATTGAGGATTGAGGATTGAGGATTGAGGATTGAAGAAAGAGTATTGAGGATTGAAGATTGAGGATTGGGGATTGAGGATTGAGGATTGAGGATTGAAGATTGAGGATGAGGGCTGAGGATTGAGGATTGAGAATTGAGGACTGAGGATTGAGGATTGAGGATTGGGTATTGAGGATTGAGGAATGAGGATTGAGGATTGAGGATTGTGGATTGAGGATTGAGGATTGAGGATTGAGGATTGAGTATTGAGGATTGAAGATTGAGGATTGAGGATTGAGGATTGAGAATTGCGGATTGAGGATTGAGGATTGAAGATTGAGGATTGGGTATTGAGGATTGAAGAATGAGGATTGAGGATTGAGGATTGAGGATTGAGGATTGAAGAAAGAGTATTGAGGATTGAAGATTGAGGATTGGGGATTGAGGATTGAGGATTGAGGATTGAAGATTGAGGATGAGGGCTGAGGATTGAGGATTGAGAATTGAGGACTGAGGATTGAGGATTGAGGATTGAGGATTGAGGATTGAGGATTGAGGATTGAGGATTGAGAATTGAAGATTGAGTATTGGGGATTAAAAATTGAGAATTGAGGATTGAGGATTGAGGATTGAGGATTGACGGTGAGGTCTGATGGTTGAGGATTGAGGATTGAGGATTGAGGATTGCGGATGAGGGCTGAGGGTTGAGGATTGAGGTTTGAGGACTGAGGGCTGAGGATTGAGGATTGAGAATTGAGGACTGAGGATTGAGGATTGAGGATTGAGGATTGAGGATTGAGGATTGAGGATTGAGGATTGAGAATTGAAGATTGAGTATTGGGGATTAAAAATTGAGAATTGAGGATTGAGGATTGATGATTGAGGATTGAAGTTTGAGGATTGGGGACTGAGTGTTCAGGGTTGAGTGATGAGAATTGATGTTTGTGTATAGAGATTTGAAGATTGCAGGTTGAGTTTTGAGTATTGAAAGCTGTGAATTGATGATACTCTATTGAGGATTGAGGATTGACAACTGATTGTTGATGCCTGAGGTCTGAAGATTGAGGATTCAGGATTGAGGATTCAGGATTGAGGTTTGAGGACTGAGGATTGAGGATTGAGGATTGAGGATTGAGGATGGAGGACTGAGGATTGAAAATTGAGGATTGAGGATTGAGGATGAGGCCTGAGGGTTGAGGATTGAAGTTTGAGGACTGAAGACTGAGGATCGAGGATTGAGAATTGAGGATTGACGATTGAGGATTGAGGATAGAGGATTGAAGATTGAGTATTGAGGATTGAAGACTGACGATTGAGGATTGAGGATTGAGGATTGAGGATTGAGGATTGAGGATTGAAGATTGAGTATTGAGGATTGAAGATTGAGGATTGAGGATTGACGATTGAGGATTGAGGATTGAAGTTTGAGGATGAGGGCTGAGGGTTGGGGATTGAGGTTTGAGGACTGAGGGCTGAGGATTGAGGATTGAGAATTGAGGGTTGAGGATTGAGGATTGAAGATTGAGTATTGAGGATTGAAGACTGACGATTGAGGATTGAGGATTGAGGATTGAGGATTGAGGATTGAGGATTGAAGATTGAGTATTGAGGATTGAAGATTGAGGATTGAGGATTGAGGATTGAGGATTGAGGATTGAAGTTTGAGGATGAGGGCTGAGGGTTGAGGATTGACGTTTGAGGACTGAGGGCTGAGGATTGAGGATTGAGAATTGAGGATTGAGGATTGAGGATTGAGAATTGAGGATTGAGGATTGAGGTTGAGGGCTGAGGGTTGAGGATTGAGGTTTGAGGACTGAGGACTGAGGACTGAGGATTGAGGATTGAGAATTGAGGATTGAGGATTGAGGATTGAGGATTGAGCATTGAAGATTGAGTATTGAGGATTGAAGACTAAGGATTGAGGATTGAGGATTGAGGATTGAGGATTGAGGATTGAGGATTGAAGATTGATGATTGAAGATTGAGGATTGGGTATTGAGGATTGAACATTGAGGATTGAGGACTGAGGATTGAGAACAGAGGATTGAGGATTGAAGATTGAATATTGATGATTGAAGATTGAGAATTGAGCATTGAGGGTTGTGGATTGAGGACGAGGACTGAGGGCTGAGTATTGATGTTTGAGGTCTGAGGATTGAGGATTGAGGATTCAGAATTGAGGATTGAGGATTGAGGATTGAAGATTGAGGATTGGGTATTGAGGATTGAGGAATGAGGATTGAGGATTGAGGATTGTGGATTGAGGATTGAGGATTGAGGATTGAGGATTGAGTATTGAGGATTGAAGATTGAGGATTGAGGATTGAGGATTGAGAATTGCGGATTGAGGATTGAGGATTGAAGATTGAGGATTGGGTATTGAGGATTGAAGAATGAGGATTGAGGATTGAAGATTGAGGATTGGGGATTGAGGATTGAGGATTGAGGATTGAAGATTGAGGATGAGGGCTGAGGGTTGAGGATTGAGGTTTGAGGGCTGAGGGCTGAGGATTGAGGATTGAGAATTGAGGACTGAGGATTGAGGATTGAGGATTGAGGATTGAGGATTGAGGATTGAGGATTGAGGATTGAGAATTGAAGATTGAGTATTGGGGATTAAAAATTGAGAATTGAGGATTGAGGATTGATGATTGAGGATTGAAGTTTGAGGATTGGGGACTGAGTGTTCAGGGTTGAGTGATGAGAATTGATGTTTGTGTATAGAGATTTGAAGATTGCAGGTTGAGTTTTGAGTATTGAAAGCTGTGAATTGATGATACTCTATTGAGGATTGAGGATTGACAACTGATTGTTGATGCCTGAGGTCTGAAGATTGAGGATTCAGGATTGAGGATTCAGGATTGAGGTTTGAGGACTGAGGATTGAGGATTGAGGATTGAGGATTGAGAATGGAGGACTGAGGATTGAAAATTGAGGATTGAGGATTGAGGATGAGGCCTGAGGGTTGAGGATTGAAGTTTGAGGACTGAAGACTGAGGATCGAGGATTGAGAATTGAGGATTGACGATTGAGGATTGAGGATAGAGGATTGAAGATTGAGTATTGAGGATTGAAGACAGACGATTGAGGATTGAGGATTGAGGATTGAGGATTGAGGATTGAGGATTGAAGATTGAGTATTGAGGATTGAAGATTGAGGATTGAGGATTGACGATTGAGGATTGAGGATTGAAGTTTGAGGATGAGGGCTGAGGGTTGGGGATTGAGGTTTGAGGACTGAGGGCTGAGGATTGAGGATTGAGAATTGAGGATTGAGGATTGAGGATTGAAGATTGAGTATTGAGGATTGAAGACTGACGATTGAGGATTGAGGATTGAGGATTGAGGATTGAGGATTGAGGATTGAAGATTGAGTATTGAGGATTGAAGATTGAGGATTGAGGATTGAGGATTGAGGATTGAGGATTGAAGTTTGAGGATGAGGGCTCAGGGTTGAGGATTGACGTTTGAGGACTGAGGGCTGAGGATTGAGGATTGAGAATTGAGGATTGAGGATTGAGGATTGAGAATTGAGGATTGAGGATTGAGGTTGAGGGCTGAGGGTTGAGGATTGAGGTTTGAGGACTGAGGACTGAGGACTGAGGATTGAGGATTGAGAATTGAGGATTGAGGATTGAGGATTGAGGATTGAGCATTGAAGATTGAGTATTGAGGATTGAAGACTAAGGATTGAGGATTGAGGATTGAGGATTGAGGATTGAGGATTGAGGATTGAAGATTGATGATTGAAGATTGAGGATTGGGTATTGAGGATTGAACATTGAGGATTGAGGACTGAGGATTGAGAACAGAGGATTGAGGATTGAAGATTGAATATTGATGATTGAAGATTGAGAATTGAGCATTGAGGGTTGTGGATTGAGGACGAGGACTGAGGGCTGAGTATTGATGTTTGAGGTCTGAAGATTGAGGATTGAGGATTCAGAATTGAGGATTGAGGATTGAGGATTGAAGATTGAGGATTGGGTATTGAGGATTGAGGAATGAGGATTGAGGATTGAGGATTGTGGATTGAGGATTGAGGATTGAGGATTGAGGATTGAGTATTGAGGATTGAAGATTGAGGATTGAGGATTGAGGATTGAGAATTGCGGATTGAGGATTGAGGATTGAAGATTGAGGATTGGGTATTGAGGATTGAAGAATGAGGATTGAGGATTGAAGATTGAGGATTGGGGATTGAGGATTGAGGATTGAGGATTGAAGATTGAGGATGAGGGCTGAGGGTTGAGGATTGAGGTTTGAGGGCTGAGGGCTGAGGATTGAGGACTGAGAATTGAGGATTGAGGATTGAGGATTGAGCATTGAAGATTGAGTATTGAGGATTGAAGACTAAGGATTGAGGATTGAGGATTGAGGATTGAGGATTGAGGATTGAGGATTGAAGATTGATGATTGAAGATTGAGGATTGGGTATTGAGGATTGAACATTGAGGATTGAGGACTGAGGATTGAGAACAGAGGATTGAGGATTGAAGATTGAATATTGATGATTGAAGATTGAGGATTGAGCATTGAGGGTTGTGGATTGAGGACGAGGACTGAGGGCTGAGTATTGATGTTTGAGGTCTGAGGATTGAGGATTGAGGATTGAGAATTGAGGATTGAGGATTGAGGATTGAAGATTGAGGATTGGGTATTGAGGATTGAGGAATGAGGATTGAGGATTGAGGATTGTGGATTGAGGATTGAGGATTGAGGATTGAGGATTGAGTATTGAGGATTGAAGATTGAGGATTGAGGATTGAGGATTGAGAATTGCGGATTGAGGATTGAGGATTGAAGATTGAGGATTGGGTATTGAGGATTGAAGAATGAGGATTGAGGATTGAGGATTGAGGATTGAGGATTGAAGAAAGAGTATTGAGGATTGAAGATTGAGGATTGGGGATTGAGGATTGAGGATTGAGGATTGAAGATTGAGGATGAGGGCTGAGGATTGAGGATTGAGAATTGAGGACTGAGGATTGAGGATTGAGGATTGGGTATTGAGGATTGAGGAATGAGGATTGAGGATTGAGGATTGTGGATTGAGGATTGAGGATTGAGGATTGAGGATTGAGTATTGAGGATTGAAGATTGAGGATTGAGGATTGAGGATTGAGAATTGCGGATTGAGGATTGAGGATTGAAGATTGAGGATTGGGTATTGAGGATTGAAGAATGAGGATTGAGGATTGAGGATTGAGGATTGAGGATTGAAGAAAGAGTATTGAGGATTGAAGATTGAGGATTGGGGATTGAGGATTGAGGATTGAGGATTGAAGATTGAGGATGAGGGCTGAGGATTGAGGATTGAGAATTGAGGACTGAGGATTGAGGATTGAGGATTGAGGATTGAGGATTGAGGATTGAGGATTGAGGATTGAGAATTGAAGATTGAGTATTGGGGATTAAAAATTGAGAATTGAGGATTGAGGATTGAGGATTGAGGATTGACGGTGAGGTCTGATGGTTGAGGATTGAGGATTGAGGATTGAGGATTGCGGATGAGGGCTGAGGGTTGAGGATTGAGGTTTGAGGACTGAGGGCTGAGGATTGAGGATTGAGAATTGAGGACTGAGGATTGAGGATTGAGGATTGAGGATTGAGGATTGAGGATTGAGGATTGAGGATTGAGAATTGAAGATTGAGTATTGGGGATTAAAAATTGAGAATTGAGGATTGAGGATTGATGATTGAGGATTGAAGTTTGAGGATTGGGGACTGAGTGTTCAGGGTTGAGTGATGAGAATTGATGTTTGTGTATAGAGATTTGAAGATTGCAGGTTGAGTTTTGAGTATTGAAAGCTGTGAATTGATGATACTCTATTGAGGATTGAGGATTGACAACTGATTGTTGATGCCTGAGGTCTGAAGATTGAGGATTCAGGATTGAGGATTCAGGATTGAGGTTTGAGGACTGAGGATTGAGGATTGAGGATTGAGGATTGAGGATGGAGGACTGAGGATTGAAAATTGAGGATTGAGGATTGAGGATGAGGCCTGAGGGTTGAGGATTGAAGTTTGAGGACTGAAGACTGAGGATCGAGGATTGAGAATTGAGGATTGACGATTGAGGATTGAGGATAGAGGATTGAAGATTGAGTATTGAGGATTGAAGACTGACGATTGAGGATTGAGGATTGAGGATTGAGGATTGAGGATTGAGGATTGAAGATTGAGTATTGAGGATTGAAGATTGAGGATTGAGGATTGACGATTGAGGATTGAGGCTTGAAGTTTGAGGATGAGGGCTGAGGGTTGGGGATTGAGGTTTGAGGACTGAGGGCTGAGGATTGAGGATTGAGAATTGAGGATTGAGGATTGAGGATTGAAGATTGAGTATTGAGGATTGAAGACTGACGATTGAGGATTGAGGATTGAGGATTGAGGATTGAGGATTGAGGATTGAAGATTGAGTATTGAGGATTGAAGATTGAGGATTGAGGATTGAGGATTGAGGATTGAGGATTGAAGTTTGAGGATGAGGGCTGAGGGTTGAGGATTGACGTTTGAGGACTGAGGGCTGAGGATTGAGGATTGAGAATTGAGGATTGAGGATTGAGGATTGAGAATTGAGGATTGAGGATTGAGGTTGAGGGCTGAGGGTTGAGGATTGAGGTTTGAGGACTGAGGACTGAGGACTGAGGATTGAGGATTGAGAATTGAGGATTGAGGATTGAGGATTGAGGATTGAGCATTGAAGATTGAGTATTGAGGATTGAAGACTAAGGATTGAGGATTGAGGATTGAGGATTGAGGATTGAGGATTGAGGATTGAATATTGATGATTGAAGATTGAGGATTGGGTATTGAGGATTGAACATTGAGGATTGAGGACTGAGGATTGAGAACAGAGGATTGAGGATTGAAGATTGAATATTGATGATTGAAGATTGAGAATTGAGCATTGAGGGTTGTGGATTGAGGACGAGGACTGAGGGCTGAGTATTGATGTTTGAGGTCTGAGGATTGAGGATTGAGGATTCAGAATTGAGGATTGAGGATTGAGGATTGAAGATTGAGGATTGGGTATTGAGGATTGAGGAATGAGGATTGAGGATTGAGGATTGTGGATTGAGGATTGAGGATTGAGGATTGAGGATTGAGTATTGAGGATTGAAGATTGAGGATTGAGGATTGAGGATTGGGAATTGCGGATTGAGGATTGAGGATTGAAGATTGAGGATTGGGTATTGAGGATTGAAGAATGAGGATTGAGGATTGAAGATTGAGGATTGGGGATTGAGGATTGAGGATTGAGGATTGAAGATTGAGGATGAGGGCTGAGGGTTGAGGATTGAGGTTTGAGGGCTGAGGGCTGAGGATTGAGGACTGAGAATTGAGGATTGAGGATTGAGGATTGAGTATTGTGTATTGAGGATTGAGGATTGAAAATTCAGTATTGAGGATTGAAGATTGAGAATTGAGGATTGAGGATTGAGCATTGAGGACTGAGTGTTGAGTGGTGAGTGATGAGAATTGATGATTGTGTATACAGGCTTGAAGATTGCAGATTGAGTATTGGGTATTGAAAACTGTGAATTGAGGATATTCTATTGAGGATTGAGGATTGACAACTGCTTGTTGATGACTTAGGGCTGAAGATTGAGGATTCAGGAATGCGGATTCAGAATTGAGGTTCGAGGAATGAGGATAGAGGATTGAAGACTGAGTATTGGGGATTGAAGATTGAGGATTGAGGATTGAGGATCGAGGATGGAGGATTGAGGATTGAGGATTGAGGATTGAGTATTGAGGATTGAAGATTGAGTATTGAGGATTGACAACTGATTGTTGATGACTGAGGGCTGAAGATTGAGGATTCAGGAATGAGGATTCAGAATTGAGGTTCGAGGACTGAGGATTGAGGGTTGAAGATTGAGGATTGAAAACTGACGATTGAGGATTGAGGATTGAGGGTTGAGGATTGAGGATTGTGGATTGAAGATTGAGTATTGGGGATTAAAGATTGAGAATTGAGGATTGAGGATTGATGATTGAGGATGGAAGATTGACGATTGAGGATTGAGGATTGAGGATTGAGGATTGAGGATTGAGGATTGAAGATTGAGTATCGAGGATTGAAGATTGAGGATTGAGGATTGAGGATTGAGGATTGAGGATTGAAGTTTGAGGACGAGGGCTGAGGGTTGAGGATTGAGGTTTGAGGACTGAGGGCTGAGGATTGAGGACTGAGAGTTGAGGATTGAGGATTGAGGATTGAAGATTGAGGATTCAGTATTGAGGATTGAAGATTGAGGATTGAGGATTGAGGATTGAGGATTGACGGTGAGGTCTGATGGTTGAGGATTGAGGATTGAGGATTGAGGATTGCGGATGAGGGCTGAGGGTTGAGGATTGAGGTTTGAGGACTGAGGGCTGAGGATTGAGGATTGAGAATTGAGGACTGAGGATTGAGGATTGAGGATTGAGGATTGAGGATTGAGGATTGAGGATTGAGGATTGAGAATTGAAGATTGAGTATTGGGGATTAAAAATTGAGAATTGAGGATTGAGGATTGATGATTGAGGATTGAAGTTTGAGGATTGGGGACTGAGTGTTCAGGGTTGAGTGATGAGAATTGATGTTTGTGTATAGAGATTTGAAGATTGCAGGTTGAGTTTTGAGTATTGAAAGCTGTGAATTGATGATACTCTATTGAGGATTGAGGATTGACAACTGATTGTTGATGCCTGAGGTCTGAAGATTGAGGATTCAGGATTGAGGATTCAGGATTGAGGTTTGAGGACTGAGGATTGAGGATTGAGGATTGAGGATTGAGGATGGAGGACTGAGGATTGAAAATTGAGGATTGAGGATTGAGGATGAGGCCTGAGGGTTGAGGATTGAAGTTTGAGGACTGAAGACTGAGGATCGAGGATTGAGAATTGAGGATTGACGATTGAGGATTGAGGATAGAGGATTGAAGATTGAGTATTGAGGATTGAAGACTGACGATTGAGGATAGAGGATTGAGGATTGAGGATTGAGGATTGAAGATTGAGTATTGAGGATTGAAGATAGAGGATTGAGGATTGACGATTGAGGATTGAGGATTGAAGTTTGAGGATGAGGGCTGAGGGTTGGGGATTGAGGTTTGAGGACTGAGGGCTGAGGATTGAGGATTGAGAATTGAGGATTGAGGATTGAGGATTGAAGATTGAGTATTGAGGATTGAAGACTGACGATTGAGGATTGAGGATTGAGGATTGAGGATTGAGGATTGAGGATTGAAGATTGAGTATTGAGGATTGAAGATTGAGGATTGAGGATTGAGGATTGAGGATTGAGGATTGAAGTTTGAGGATGAGGGCTGAGGGTTGAGGATTGACGTTTGAGGACTGAGGGCTGAGGATTGAGGATTGAGAATTGAGGATTGAGGATTGAGGATTGAGAATTGAGGATTGAGGATTGAGGTTGAGGGCTGAGGGTTGAGGATTGAGGTTTGAGGACTGAGGACTGAGGACTGAGGATTGAGGATTGAGAATTGAGGATTGAGGATTGAGGATTGAGGATTGAGCATTGAAGATTGAGTATTGAGGATTGAAGACTAAGGATTGAGGATTGAGGATTGAGGATTGAGGATTGAGGATTGAGGATTGAAGATTGATGATTGAAGATTGAGGATTGGGTATTGAGGATTGAACATTGAGGATTGAGGACTGAGGATTGAGAACAGAGGATTGAGGATTGAAGATTGAATATTGATGATTGAAGATTGAGGATTGAGCATTGAGGGTTGTGGATTGAGGACGAGGACTGAGGGCTGAGTATTGATGTCTGAGGTCTGAGGATTGAGGATTGAGGATTGAGAATTGAGGATTGAGGATTGAGGATTGAAGATTGAGGATTGGGTATTGAGGATTGAGGAATGAGGATTGAGGATTGAGGATTGTGGATTGAGGATTGAGGATTGAGGATTGAGGATTGAGTATTGAGGATTGAAGATTGAGGATTGAGGATTGAGGATTGAGAATTGCGGATTGAGGATTGAGGATTGAAGATTGAGTATTGGGTATTGAGGATTGAAGAATGAGGATTGAGGACTGAGGATTGAGGATTGAGGATTGAAGAAAGAGTATTGAGGATTGAAGATTGAGGATTGGGGATTGAGGATTGAGGATTGAGGATTGAAGATTGAGGATGAGGGCTGAGGATTGAGGATTGAGAATTGAGGACTGAGGATTGAGGATTGAGGATTGAGGATTGAGGATTGAGGATTGAGGATTGAGGATTGAGAATTGAAGATTGAGTATTGGGGATTAAAAATTGAGAATTGAGGATTGAGGATTGAGGATTGAGGATTGACGGTGAGGTCTGATGGTTGAGGATTGAGGATTGAGGATTGAGGATTGCGGATGAGGGCTGAGGGTTGAGGATTGAGGTTTGAGGACTGAGGGCTGAGGATTGAGGATTGAGAATTGAGGACTGAGGATTGAGGATTGAGGATTGAGGATTGAGGATTGAGGATTGAGGATTGAGGATTGAGAATTGAAGATTGAGTATTGGGGATTAAAGATTGAGAATTGAGGATTGAGGATTGATGATTGAGGATTGAAGTTTGAGGATTGGGGACTGAGTGTTCAGGGTTGAGTGATGAGAATTGATGTTTGTGTATAGAGATTTGAAGATTGCAGGTTGAGTTTTGAGTATTGAAAGCTGTGAATTGATGATACTCTATTGAGGATTGAGGATTGACAACTGATTGTTGATGCCTGAGGTCTGAAGATTGAGGATTCAGGAATGAGGATTCAGAATTGAGGTTCGAGGACTGAGGATTGAGGGTTGAAGATTGAGGATTGAAAACTGACGATTGAGGATTGAGGATTGAGGGTTGAGGATTGAGGATTGTGGATTGAAGATTGAGTATTGGGGATTAAAGATTGAGAATTGAGGATTGAGGATTGATGATTGAGGATGGAAGATTGACGATTGAGGATTGAGGATTGAGGATTGAGGATTGAGGATTGAGGATTGAAGATTGAGTATCGAGGATTGAAGACTGAGGATTGAGGATTGAGGATTGAGGATTGAGGATTGAAGTTTGAGGACGAGGGCTGAGGGTTGAGGATTGAGGTTTGAGGACTGAGGGCTGAGGATTGAGGACTGAGAGTTGAGGATTGAGGATTGAGGATTGAAGATTGAGGATTCAGTATTGAGGATTGAAGATTGAGGATTGAGGATTGAGGATTGAGGATTGTCGGTGAGGTCTGATGGTTGAGGATTGAGGATTGAGGATTGAGGATTGCGGATGAGGGCTGAGGGTTGACGATTGAGGTTTGAGGACTGAGGGCTGAGGATTGAGGATTGAGAATTGAGGACTGAGGATTGAGGATTGAGGATTGAGGATTGAGGATTGAGGATTGAGGATTGAGGATTGAGAATTGAAGATTGAGTATTGGGGATTAAAAATTGAGAATTGAGGATTGAGGATTGATGATTGAGGATTGAAGTTTGAGGATTGGGGACTGAGTGTTCAGGGTTGAGTGATGAGAATTGATGTTTGTGTATAGAGATTTGAAGATTGCAGGTTGAGTTTTGAGTATTGAAAGCTTTGAATTGATGATACTCTATTGAGGATTGAGGATTGACAACTGATTGTTGATGCCTGAGGTCTGAAGATTGAGGATTCAGGATTGAGGATTCAGGATTGAGGTTTGAGGACTGAGGATTGAGGATTGAGGATTGAGGATTGAGGATGGAGGACTGAGGATTGAAAATTGAGGATTGAGGATTGAGGATGAGGCCTGAGGGTTGAGGATTGAAGTTTGAGGACTGAAGACTGAGGATCGAGGATTGAGAATTGAGGATTGACGATTGAGGATTGAGGATAGAGGATTGAAGATTGAGTATTGAGGATTGAAGACTGACGATTGAGGATTGAGGATTGAGGATTGAGGATTGAGGATTGAAGATTGAGTATTGAGGATTGAAGATTGAGGATTGAGGATTGACGATTGAGGATTGAGGATTGAAGTTTGAGGATGAGGGCTGAGGGTTGGGGATTGAGGTTTGAGGACTGAGGGCTGAGGATTGAGGATTGAGAATTGAGGATTGAGGATTGAGGATTGAAGATTGAGTATTGAGGATTGAAGACTGACGATTGAGGATTGAGGATTGAGGATTGAGGATTGAGGATTGAGGATTGAAGATTGAGTATTGAGGATTGAAGATTGAGGATTGAGGATTGAGGATTGAGGATTGAGGATTGAAGTTTGAGGATGAGGGCTGAGGGTTGAGGATTGACGTTTGAGGACTGAGGGCTGAGGATTGAGGATTGAGAATTGAGGATTGAGGATTGAGGATTGAGAATTGAGGATTGAGGATTGAGGTTGAGGGCTGAGGGTTGAGGATTGAGGTTTGAGGACTGAGGACTGAGGACTGAGGATTGAGGATTGAGGATTGAGGATTGAGGATTGAGGATTGAGTATTGAGGATTGAAGATTGAGGATTGAAGATTGAGGATTGAGGATTGAGGATTGAGGATTGACGGTGAGGTCTGATGGTTGAGGATTGAGGATTGAGGATTGAGGATTGCGGATGAGGGCTGAGGGTTGAGGATTGAGGTTTGAGGACTGAGGGCTGAGGATTGAGGATTGAGAATTGAGGACTGAGGATTGAGGATTGAGGATTGAGGATTGAGGATTGAGGATTGAGGATTGAGGATTGAGAATTGAAGATTGAGTATTGGGGATTAAAAATTGAGAATTGAGGATTGAGGATTGATGATTGAGGATTGAAGTTTGAGGATTGGGGACTGAGTGTTCAGGGTTGAGTGATGAGAATTGATGTTTGTGTATAGAGATTTGAAGATTGCAGGTTGAGTTTTGAGTATTGAAAGCTTTGAATTGATGATACTCTATTGAGGATTGAGGATTGACAACTGATTGTTGATGCCTGAGGTCTGAAGATTGAGGATTCAGGATTGAGGATTCAGGATTGAGGTTTGAGGACTGAGGATTGAGGATTGAGGATTGAGGATTGAGGATCGAGGACTGAGGATTGAAAATTGAGGATTGAGGATTGAGGATGAGGCCTGAGGGTTGAGGATTGAAGTTTGAGGACTGAAGACTGAGGATCGAGGATTGAGAATTGAGGATTGACGATTGAGGATTGAGGATAGAGGATTGAAGATTGAGTATTGAGGAAAGAAGACTGACGATTGAGGATTGAGGATTGAGGATTGAGGATTGAGGATTGAGGATTGAAGATTGAGTATTGAGGATTGAAGATTGAGGATTGAGGATTGACGATTGAGGATTGAGGATGAGGGCTGAGGGTTGAGGATTGACGTTTGAGGACTGAGGGCTGAGGATTGAGGATTGAGAATTGAGGATTGAGGATTGAGGATTGAGAATTGAGGATTGAGGATTGAGGTTGAGGGCTGAGGGTTGAGGATTGAGGTTTGAGGACTGAGGACTGAGGACTGAGGATTGAGGATTGAGAATTGAGGATTGAGGATTGAGGATTGAGGATTGAGCATTGAAGATTGAGTATTGAGGATTGAAGACTAAGGATTGAGGATTGAGGATTGAGGATTGAGGATTGAGGATTGAGGATTGAAGATTGATGATTGAAGATTGAGGATTGGGTATTGAGGATTGAACATTGAGGATTGAGGACTGAGGATTGAGAACAGAGGATTGAGGATTGAAGATTGAATATTGATGATTGAAGATTGAGGATTGAGCATTGAGGGTTGTGGACTGAGGACGAGGACTGAGGGCTGAGTATTGATGTTTGAGGTCTGAGGATTGAGGATTGAGGATTGAGAATTGAGGATTGAGGATTGAGGATTGAAGATTGAGGATTGGGTATTGAGGATTGAGGAATGAGGATTGAGGATTGAGGATTGTGGATTGAGGATTGAGGATTGAGGATTGAGGATTGAGTATTGAGGATTGAAGATTGAGGATTGAGGATTGAGGATTGAGAATTGCGGATTGAGGATTGAGGATTGAAGATTGAGGATTGGGTATTGAGGATTGAAGAATGAGGATTGAGGATTGAGGATTGAGGATTGAGGATTGAAGAAAGAGTATTGAGGATTGAAGATTGAGGATTGGGGATTGAGGATTGAGGATTGAGGATTGAAGATTGAGGATGAGGGCTGAGGATTGAGGATTGAGAATTGAGGACTGAGGATTGAGGATTGAGGATTGAGGATTGAGGATTGAGGATTGAGGATTGAGGATTGAGGATTGAGAATTGAAGATTGAGTATTGGGGATTAAAAATTGAGAATTGAGGATTGAGGATTGAGGATTGAGGATTGACGGTGAGGTCGGATGCCTGAGGTCTGAAGATTGAGGATTCAGGATTGAGGATTCAGGATTGAGGTTTGAGGACTGAGGATTGAGGATTGAGGATTGAGGATTGAGGATGGAAGACTGAGGATTGAAAATTGAGGATTGAGGATTGAGGATGAGGCCTGAGGGTTGAGGATTGAAGTTTGAGGACTGAAGACTGAGGATCGAGGATTGAGAATTGAGGATTGACGATTGAGGATTGAGGATAGAGGATTGAAGATTGAGTATTGAGGATTGAAGACTGACGATTGAGGATTGAGGATTGAGGATTGAGGATTGAGGATTGAGGATTGAAGATTGAGTATTGAGGATTGAAGATTGAGGATTGAGGATTGACGATTGAGGATTGAGGATTGAAGTTTGAGGATGAGGGCTGAGGGTTGGGGATTGAGGTTTGAGGACTGAGGGCTGAGGATTGAGGATTGAGAATTGAGGATTGAGGATTGAGGATTGAAGATTGAGTATTGAGGATTGAAGACTGACGATTGAGGATTGAGGATTGAGGATTGAGGATTGAGGATTGAGGATTGAAGATTGAGTATTGAGGATTGAAGATTGAGGATTGAGGATTGAGGATTGAGGATTGAGGATTGAAGTTTGAGGATGAGGGCTGAGGGTTGAGGATTGACGTTTGAGGACTGAGGGCTGAGGATTGAGGATTGAGAATTGAGGATTGAGGATTGAGGATTGAGAATTGAGGATTGAGGATTGAGGTTGAGGGCTGAGGGTTGAGGATTGAGGTTTGAGGACTGAGGACTGAGGACTGAGGATTGAGGATTGAGAATTGAGGATTGAGGATTGAGGATTGAGGATTGAGCATTGAAGATTGAGTATTGAGGATTGAAGACTAAGGATTGAGGATTGAGGATTGAGGATTGAGGATTGAGGATTGAGGATTGAAGATTGATGATTGAAGATTGAGGATTGGGTATTGAGGATTGAACATTGAGGATTGAGGACTGAGGATTGAGAACAGAGGATTGAGGATTGAAGATTGAATATTGATGATTGAAGATTGAGAATTGAGCATTGAGGGTTGTGGATTGAGGACGAGGACTGAGGGCTGAGTATTGATGTTTGAGGTCTGAGGATTGAGGATTGAGGATTCAGAATTGAGGATTGAGGATTGAGGATTGAAGATTGAGCATTGGGTAGTGAGGATTGAGGAATGAGGATTGAGGATTGAGGATTGTGGATTAAGGATTGAGGATTGAGGATTGAGGATTGAGTATTGAGGATTGAAGATTGAGGATTGAGGATTGAGGATTGAGAATTGCGGATTGAGGATTGAGGATTGAAGATTGAGGATTGGGTATTGAGGATTGAAGAATGAGGATTGAGGATTGAGGATTGAGGATTGAGGATTGAGGATTGAGGATTGAAGAAAGAGTATTGAGGATTGAAGATTGAGGATTGGGGATTGAGGATTGAGGATTGAGGATTGAAGATTGAGGATGAGGGCTGAGGGTTGAGGATTGAGGTTTGAGGGCTGAGGGCTGAGGATTGAGGACTGAGAATTGAGGATTGACGATTGAGGATTGAGTATTGTGTATTGAGGATTGAGGATTGAAAATTCAGTATTGAGGATTGAAGATTGAGAATTGAGGATTGAGGATTGAGCATTGAGGACTGAGTGTTGAGTGGTGAGTGATGAGAATTGATGATTGTGTATACAGGCTTGAAGATTGCAGATTGAGTATTGGGTATTGAAAACTGTGAATTGAGGATATTCTATTGAGGATTGAGGATTGACAACTGCTTGTTGATGACTTAGGGCTGAAGATTGAGGATTCAGGAATGCGGATTCAGAATTGAGGTTCGAGGAATGAGGATAGAGGATTGAAGACTGAGTATTGGGGATTGAAGATTGAGGAATGAGGATTGAGGATCGAGGATGGAGGATTGAGGATTGAGGATTGAGGATTGAGTATTGAGGATTGAAGATTGAGTATTGAGGATTGAAGATTGAGGTTCGAAGATTGAGGATTGAGGATTGAGGATTGAAGTTTGAGGATGAGGGCTGAGGGTTGAGGATTGAGGCTTGAGGACTGAGGGCTGAGGATTGAGGATTGAGAATTGAGGATTGAGGATTGAGGATTGAAGATTGAGGATTGTGTATTGTGGATTGAAGATTGAGGATTGAGGATTGAGAATTGAGGATTGAGGATTGAGGATTGAAGATTGAGGATTGGGTATTGAGGATTGAGGAATGGGGATTGAGGAGTGAGGATTGTGGATTGAGGAATGAAGGTTGAGGATTGAGGATTGAGGATTGAGGATTGAGGATCGAAGAAAGAGTATTGAGGATTGAAGATTGAGGATTGGGGATTGAGGATTGAGGATTGAGGATTGAAGATTGAGGATGAGTGCTGAGGGTTGAGGACTGAGGTTTGAGGACTGAGGGCTGAGGATTGAGGATTGAGAATTGAGGATTGAGGATTGAGGATTGAGGATTGAGGATTGAGGATTGAGGATTGAGGATTGAGGATTGAGGATTGAAGATTGAGTATTGGGGATTAAAGATTGAGAATTGAGGATTGAGGATTGATGGTTGAGGATTGAAGATTGAGGATTGGGGACTGAGTGTTGAGGGTTGAGTGATGACAATTGATGTTTGTGGATAGAGATTTGAAGATTGCAGGTTGAGTTTTGAGTATTGAAAGGTGTGAATTGATGATATTCTATTGAGGATTGAGGATTGACAACTGATTGTTGAGGTCTGATTTCTGAAGGTTGAGGATTCAGGATTGAGGATTCAGGATTGAGGTTTGAGGACTGAGGATTGAGGATTGAGGATTGAGGATTGAGGACTGAGGATTGAGGGTTGAGGATTGAGGATTGAGGATGAGGGCTGAGGATTGAGGATTGAGGATTGAAGATTGAGGATTGAGTATTGAGGATTGAAGAATGAGGATAGAGGATTGAGGATTGAGGATTGAGGATCGAAGAAAGAGTATTGAGGATTGACGTTTGAGGACTGAGGGCTGAGGATTGAGGATTGGGAATTGAGGATTGAGGATTGAGGATTGAGGTTTGAGGACTGAGGACTGAGGACTGAGGATTGAGAATTGAGGATTGAGGATTGAGGATTGAAGATTGAGGATTGGGTATTGAGGATTGAACATTGAGTATTGAGTATTGAGGATTGAGGATTGAGGATTGAGGATTGAAGATTGATTATTGATGATTGAAGATTGAGGATTGAGCATTGAGGGTTGTGGATTGAGGACGAGGACTGAGGGCTGAGTATTGATGTTTGAGGTCTGAGGATTGAGGATTGAGGATTGAGAATTGCGGATTGAGGATCGAGGATTGAAGATTGAGGATTGGGTATTGAGGATTGAAGAATGAGGATTGAGGATTGAGGATTGAGGATTGAGGATTGAAGAAAGAGTATTGAGGATTGAAGATTGAGGATTGAGGATTGAGTATTGAGGATTGAAGATTGAGGTTCGAAGATTGAGGATTGAGGATTGAGGATTGAAGTTTGAGGATGAGGGCTGAGGGTTGAGGATTGAGGCTTGAGGACTGAGGGCTGAGAATTGAGGATTGAGAATTGAGGATTGAGGATTGAGGATTGAAGATTGAGGATTGGGTATTGAGGATTGAGGAATGAGGATTGAGGAGTGAGGATTGTGGATTGAGGAATGAAGGTTGAGGATTGAGGATTGAGGATTGAGGATTGAGGATTGAAGTTTGAGGACTGAGGGCTGAGGATTGAGGATTGAGAATTGAGGATTGAGGATTGAGGATTGAAGATTGAGGATTGGGTATTGAGGATTGAGGAATGGGGATTGAGGAGTGAGGATTGTGGATTGAGGAATGAAGGTTGAGGATTGAGGATTGAGGATTGAGGATTGAGGATCGAAGAAAGAGTATTGAGGATTGAAGATTGAGGATTGGGGATTGAGGATTGAGGATTGAGGATTGAAGATTGAGGATGAGTGCTGAGGGTTGAGGACTGAGGTTTGAGGACTGAGGGCTGAGGATTGAGGATTGAGAATTGAGGATTGAGGATTGAGGATTGAGGATTGAGGATTGAGGATTGAGGATTGAGGATTGAGGATTGAGGATTGAAGATTGAGTATTGGGGATTAAAGATTGAGAATTGAGGATTGAGGATTGATGGTTGAGGATTGAAGATTGAGGATTGGGGACTGAGTGTTGAGGGTTGAGTGATGACAATTGATGTTTGTGGATAGAGATTTGAAGATTGCAGGTTGAGTTTTGAGTATTGAAAGGTGTGAATTGATGATATTCTATTGAGGATTGAGGATTGACAACTGATTGTTGAGGTCTGATTTCTGAAGGTTGAGGATTCAGGATTGAGGATTCAGGATTGAGGTTTGAGGACTGAGGATTGAGGATTGAGGATTGAGGATTGAGGACTGAGGATTGAGGGTTGAGGATTGAGGATTGAGGATGAGGGCTGAGGATTGAGGATTGAGGATTGAGGATTGAAGATTGAGGATTGAGTATTGAGGATTGAAGAATGAGGATAGAGGATTGAGGATTGAGGATTGAGGATCGAAGAAAGAGTATTGAGGATTGACGTTTGAGGACTGAGGGCTGAGGATTGAGGATTGGGAATTGAGGATTGAGGATTGAGGATTGAGGTTTGAGGACTGAGGACTGAGGACTGAGGATTGAGAATTGAGGATTGAGGATTGAGGATTGAAGATTGAGGATTGGGTATTGAGGATTGAACATTGAGTATTGAGTATTGAGGATTGAGGATTGAGGATTGAGGATTGAAGATTGATTATTGATGATTGAAGATTGAGGATTGAGCATTGAGGGTTGTGGATTGAGGACGAGGACTGAGGGCTGAGTATTGATGTTTGAGGTCTGAGGATTGAGGATTGAGGATTGAGAATTGCGGATTGAGGATCGAGGATTGAAGATTGAGGATTGGGTATTGAGGATTGAAGAATGAGGATTGAGGATTGAGGATTGAGGATTGAGGATTGAAGAAAGAGTATTGAGGATTGAAGATTGAGGATTGAGGATTGAGTATTGAGGATTGAAGATTGAGGTTCGAAGATTGAGGATTGAGGATTGAGGATTGAAGTTTGAGGATGAGGGCTGAGGGTTGAGGATTGAGGCTTGAGGACTGAGGGCTGAGAATTGAGGATTGAGAATTGAGGATTGAGGATTGAGGATTGAAGATTGAGGATTGGGTATTGAGGATTGAGGAATGAGGATTGAGGAGTGAGGATTGTGGATTGAGGAATGAAGGTTGAGGATTGAGGATTGAGGATTGAGGATTGAGGATTGAAGTTTGAGGACTGAGGGCTGAGGATTGAGGATTGAGAATTGAGGATTGAGGATTGAGGATTGAAGATTGAGGATTGAGTATTGAGGATTGAAGATTGAGGATTGAGGATTGAGGATTGAGGATTGAGGATTGAGGATGAGGGCTGAGGGTTGAGGATTGAGGTTTGAGGACTGAGGACTGAGGATTGAGGATTGAGAATTGAGGATTGAGGATTGAGGATTGAAGATTGAGGATTGGGTATTGAGGATTGAACATTGAGGATTGAGTATTGAGTATTGTGTATTGAGGATTGAGGATTGAAAATTCAGTATTGAGGATTGAAGATTGAGAATTGAGGATTGAGGATTGAGCATTGAGGACTGCGTGTTGAGGGTTGAGTGATGAGAATTGATGATTGTGGATAGAGGTTTGAAGATTGCAGATTGAGTATTGAGTATTGAAAACTGTGAATTGAGGATATTCTATTGAGGATTGAGGATTGACAACTGATTGTTGATGACTGAGGGCTGAAGATTGACGATTCAGGAATGAGGATTCAGAATTGAGGTTCGAAGACTGAGGATTGAGGGTTGAAGATTGAGTATTGAGGATTGAAGATTGAGGATTGAGGATTGAGGATTGACGATTGGGGACTGACGATTGAGGACTGAGGATTGAAGATTGAGGATTGGGGACTGAGTGTTGGGGGTTGAGTGATGAGAATTGAGGTTTGTGGACAGAGATTTGAAGATTGCAGACTGAGGATTGCGTATTGAAAACTGTGAATTGAGGATATTCTATTGAGGATTGAGGATTGACAACTGATTGTTGATGACTGAGGGCTGAAGATTGACGATTCAGGAATGAGGATTCAGAATTGAGGATCGAAGACTGAGGATTGAGGGTTGAAGATTGAGTATTGAGGATTGAAGGTTGAGGATTGAGGATTGTGGATTGACGATTGGGGACTGAGGATTGAGGATTGAGGATTGAAGATTGAGGATTGGGGACTGAGTGTTGGGGGTTGAGTGATGAGAATTGAGGTTTGTGGATAGAGATTTGAAGATTGCAGGCTGAGGATTGCGTATTGAAAACTCTGAACTGAGGATATTCTATTGAGGATTGAGGATTGACAACTGATTGTTGAGGACTGAGTGCTGAAGATTGAGGATTCAGGATTGAGGATTCAGGATTGTGGTTTGAGGACTGAGGATTGAGGATTGAGGATTGAGGATTGAGGATTGAGGACTGAGGATTGAAGATTGAGGATTGAGGATTGAGGATGAGGGCTGAGGGTTGAGAATTGAGGTTTGAGGACTGAAGACTAAGGATCGAGGATTGAGAATTGAGGGTTGACGATTGAGGATTGAGGATTGAGGATTGAAGATTGAGTATTGAGGATTGAAGACTGACGATTGAGGATTCAGGATTGAGGATTGAGGATTGAGGATTGAGGATTGAGGACTGAAGATTGAGTATTGAGGATTGAAGATTGAAGATTGAGGATTGAGGATTGAGGATTGAGGATTGAAATTTGACGATTGATGATTGAGGATTGAGGATTGAGGATTGAAGATTGAATATTGATGATTGAAGATTGAGGATTGAGGATTGAGGGTTGTGGATTGAGGACGAGGACTGAGGGCTGAGTATTGATGTTTGAGGTCTATGGATTGAGGATTGAGGATTGAGAATTGAGGATTGAGGATTGAGGACTGAAGATTGAGGATTGGGTATTGAGGATTGAAGAATGAGGATAGAGGATTGAGGATTGAGGATTGAGGATCGAAGAAAGAGTATTGAGGATTGAAGATTGAGGATTGGGGATTGAGGATTGAGGATTGAGGATTGAAGTTTGAGGATGAGGGCTGAGGGTTGAGGATTGAGGCTTGAGGACTGAGGGCTGAGGATTGAGGATTGAGAATTGAGGATTGAGGATTGAGGATTGAAGATTGAGGATTGTGTATTGTGGATTGAAGATTGAGGATTGAGGTCTGAGGATTGAGGATTGAGGATTGAGAATTGAGGATTGAGGATTGAGGATTCAAGATTTAGCATTGGGTATTGAGGATTGAAGAATGAGGATTGAGGCTTGAGGATTGAGGATTGATGATTGAGGATTGAGGATTGAGGATTGAGTATTGAGGATTGAAGACTGAGGATTGGGGACTGAGGATTGAAGGCTGAGGATTGAGGATTGAGTATTGAGGATTGAGGATTGAGGATTGAAGATTCAGTATTGAGGATTGAAGATTGAGAATTGAGGATTGAGGATTGAGCATTGAGGACTGAGTGTTGAGTGGTGAGTGATGAGAATTGATGATTGTGTATACAGGTTTGAAGATTGCAGATTGAGTATTGTGTATTGAAAACTGTGAATTGAGGATATTCTATTGAGGATTGAGGATTGACAACTGATTGTTGATGACTGAGCGCTGAAGATTGAGGATTCAGGAATGCGGATTCAGAATTGAGGTTCGAGGACTGAGGATTGAGGATTGAAGACTGAGTATTGAGGATTGAAGATTGAGGATTGAGGATTGAGGATTGAGGACTGAGGATTGACGTTTGAGTTCTGAGGGCTGAGGATTGAGGATTGAGAATTGAGGATTGAGGATTGAGGATTGAGGTTTGAGGACTGAGGACTGAGGATTGAGGATTGACGATTGAGGATTGAGGATTGAAGTTTGAGGATGAGGGCTGAGGGTTGGGGATTGAGGTTTGAGGACTGAGGGCTGAGGATTGAGGATTGAGGATTGAGGATTGAGAATTGAAGATTGAGTATTGGGGATTAAAAATTGAGAATTGAGGATTGAGGATTGAGGATTGAGGATTGACGGTGAGGTCTGATGCCTGAGGTCTGAAGATTGAGGATTCAGGATTGAGGATTCAGGATTGAGGTTTGAGGACTGAGGATTGAGGATTGAGGATTGAGGATTGAGGATGGAAGACTGAGGATTGAAAATTGAGGATTGAGGATTGAGGATGAGGCCTGAGGGTTGAGGATTGAAGTTTGAGGACTGAAGACTGAGGATCGAGGATTGAGAATTGAGGATTGACGATTGAGGATTGAGGATAGAGGATTGAAGATTGAGTATTGAGGATTGAAGACTGACGATTGAGGATTGAGGATTGAGGATTGAGGATTGAGGATTGAGGATTGAAGATTGAGTATTGAGGATTGAAGATTGAGGATTGAGGATTGACGATTGAGGATTGAGGATTGAAGTTTGAGGATGAGGGCTGAGGGTTGGGGATTGAGGTTTGAGGACTGAGGGCTGAGGATTGAGGATTGAGAATTGAGGATTGAGGATTGAGGATTGAAGATTGAGTATTGAGGATTGAAGACTGACGATTGAGGATTGAGGATTGAGGATTGAGGATTGAGGATTGAGGATTGAAGATTGAGTATTGAGGATTGAAGATTGAGGATTGAGGATTGAGGATTGAGGATTGAGGATTGAAGTTTGAGGATGAGGGCTGAGGGTTGAGGATTGACGTTTGAGGACTGAGGGCTGAGGATTGAGGATTGAGAATTGAGGATTGAGGATTGAGGATTGAGAATTGAGGATTGAGGATTGAGGTTGAGGGCTGAGGGTTGAGGATTGAGGTTTGAGGACTGAGGACTGAGGACTGAGGATTGAGGATTGAGAATTGAGGATTGAGGATTGAGGATTGAGGATTGAGCATTGAAGATTGAGTATTGAGGATTGAAGACTAAGGATTGAGGATTGAGGATTGAGGATTGAGGATTGAGGATTGAGGATTGAAGATTGATGATTGAAGATTGAGGATTGGGTATTGAGGATTGAACATTGAGGATTGAGGACTGAGGATTGAGAACAGAGGATTGAGGATTGAAGATTGAATATTGATGATTGAAGATTGAGAATTGAGCATTGAGGGTTGTGGATTGAGGACGAGGACTGAGGGCTGAGTATTGATGTTTGAGGTCTGAGGATTGAGGATTGAGGATTCAGAATTGAGGATTGAGGATTGAGGATTGAAGATTGAGCATTGGGTAGTGAGGATTGAGGAATGAGGATTGAGGATTGAGGATTGTGGATTAAGGATTGAGGATTGAGGATTGAGGATTGAGTATTGAGGATTGAAGATTGAGGATTGAGGATTGAGGATTGAGAATTGCGGATTGAGGATTGAGGATTGAAGATTGAGGATTGGGTATTGAGGATTGAAGAATGAGGATTGAGGATTGAGGATTGAGGATTGAGGATTGAGGATTGAGGATTGAAGAAAGAGTATTGAGGATTGAAGATTGAGGATTGGGGATTGAGGATTGAGGATTGAGGATTGAAGATTGAGGATGAGGGCTGAGGGTTGAGGATTGAGGTTTGAGGGCTGAGGGCTGAGGATTGAGGACTGAGAATTGAGGATTGACGATTGAGGATTGAGTATTGTGTATTGAGGATTGAGGATTGAAAATTCAGTATTGAGGATTGAAGATTGAGAATTGAGGATTGAGGATTGAGCATTGAGGACTGAGTGTTGAGTGGTGAGTGATGAGAATTGATGATTGTGTATACAGGCTTGAAGATTGCAGATTGAGTATTGGGTATTGAAAACTGTGAATTGAGGATATTCTATTGAGGATTGAGGATTGACAACTGCTTGTTGATGACTTAGGGCTGAAGATTGAGGATTCAGGAATGCGGATTCAGAATTGAGGTTCGAGGAATGAGGATAGAGGATTGAAGACTGAGTATTGGGGATTGAAGATTGAGGAATGAGGATTGAGGATCGAGGATGGAGGATTGAGGATTGAGGATTGAGGATTGAGTATTGAGGATTGAAGATTGAGTATTGAGGATTGAAGATTGAGGTTCGAAGATTGAGGATTGAGGATTGAGGATTGAAGTTTGAGGATGAGGGCTGAGGGTTGAGGATTGAGGCTTGAGGACTGAGGGCTGAGGATTGAGGATTGAGAATTGAGGATTGAGGATTGAGGATTGAAGATTGAGGATTGTGTATTGTGGATTGAAGATTGAGGATTGAGGATTGAGAATTGAGGATTGAGGATTGAGGATTGAAGATTGAGGATTGGGTATTGAGGATTGAGGAATGGGGATTGAGGAGTGAGGATTGTGGATTGAGGAATGAAGGTTGAGGATTGAGGATTGAGGATTGAGGATTGAGGATCGAAGAAAGAGTATTGAGGATTGAAGATTGAGGATTGGGGATTGAGGATTGAGGATTGAGGATTGAAGATTGAGGATGAGTGCTGAGGGTTGAGGACTGAGGTTTGAGGACTGAGGGCTGAGGATTGAGGATTGAGAATTGAGGATTGAGGATTGAGGATTGAGGATTGAGGATTGAGGATTGAGGATTGAGGATTGAGGATTGAGGATTGAAGATTGAGTATTGGGGATTAAAGATTGAGAATTGAGGATTGAGGATTGATGGTTGAGGATTGAAGATTGAGGATTGGGGACTGAGTGTTGAGGGTTGAGTGATGACAATTGATGTTTGTGGATAGAGATTTGAAGATTGCAGGTTGAGTTTTGAGTATTGAAAGGTGTGAATTGATGATATTCTATTGAGGATTGAGGATTGACAACTGATTGTTGAGGTCTGATTTCTGAAGGTTGAGGATTCAGGATTGAGGATTCAGGATTGAGGTTTGAGTACTGAGGATTGAGGATTGAGGACGAGGACTGAGGGCTGAGTATTGATGTTTGAGGTCTGAGGATTGAGGATTGAGGATTGAGAATTGCGGATTGAGGATCGAGGATTGAAGATTGAGGATTGGGTATTGAGGATTGAAGAATGAGGATTGAGGATTGAGGATTGAGGATTGAGGATTGAAGAAAGAGTATTGAGGATTGAAGATTGAGGATTGAGGATTGAGTATTGAGGATTGAAGATTGAGGTTCGAAGATTGAGGATTGAGGATTGAGGATTGAAGTTTGAGGATGAGGGCTGAGGGTTGAGGATTGAGGCTTGAGGACTGAGGGCTGAGAATTGAGGATTGAGAATTGAGGATTGAGGATTGAGGATTGAAGATTGAGGATTGGGTATTGAGGATTGAGGAATGAGGATTGAGGAGTGAGGATTGTGGATTGAGGAATGAAGGTTGAGGATTGAGGATTGAGGATTGAGGATTGAGGATTGAAGTTTGAGGACTGAGGGCTGAGGATTGAGGATTGAGAATTGAGGATTGAGGATTGAGGATTGAAGATTGAGGATTGAGTATTGAGGATTGAAGATTGAGGATTGAGGATTGAGGATTGAGGATTGAGGATTGAGGATGAGGGCTGAGGGTTGAGGATTGAGGTTTGAGGACTGAGGACTGAGGATTGAGGATTGAGAATTGAGGATTGAGGATTGAGGATTGAAGATTGAGGATTGGGTATTGAGGATTGAACATTGAGGATTGAGTATTGAGTATTGTGTATTGAGGATTGAGGATTGAAAATTCAGTATTGAGGATTGAAGATTGAGAATTGAGGATTGAGGATTGAGCATTGAGGACTGCGTGTTGAGGGTTGAGTGATGAGAATTGATGATTGTGGATAGAGGTTTGAAGATTGCAGATTGAGTATTGAGTATTGAAAACTGTGAATTGAGGATATTCTATTGAGGATTGAGGATTGACAACTGATTGTTGATGACTGAGGGCTGAAGATTGACGATTCAGGAATGAGGATTCAGAATTGAGGTTCGAAGACTGAGGATTGAGGGTTGAAGATTGAGTATTGAGGATTGAAGATTGAGGATTGAGGATTGAGGATTGACGATTGGGGACTGACGATTGAGGACTGAGGATTGAAGATTGAGGATTGGGGACTGAGTGTTGGGGGTTGAGTGATGAGAATTGAGGTTTGTGGACAGAGATTTGAAGATTGCAGACAGAGGATTGCGTATTGAAAACTCTGAACTGAGGATATTCTATTGAGGATTGAGGATTGACAACTGATTGTTGAGGACTGAGTGCTGAAGGTTGAGGATTCAGGATTGAGGATTCAGGATTGAGGTTTGAGGACTGAGGATTGAGGATTGAGGATTGAGGATTGAGTATTGAGGACTGAGGATTGAGGATTGAGGATTGAGGATTGAGGATGAGGGCTGAGGATTGAGGATTGAGGTTTGAGGACTGAAGACTGAGGATCGAGGATTGAGAATTGGGGATTGACGATTGAGGATTGAGGATTGGGGATTGAAGATTGAGTATTGAGGATTGAAGACTGACGATTTAGGATTGAGGATTGAGGATTGAGGATTGAGGATTGAGGATAGAAGATTGAGTATTGAGGATTGAAGATTGAGGATTGAGGATTGAGGATTGAGGATTGAGGATTGAGGATTGAGGAATGAGGATTGAAGATTGAGGATTGAAGATTGAGGATTGGGTATTGAGGATTGAACATTGAGGATTGAGGATTGAGGATTGAGGATTGAGGATTGAGGATTGAGGATTGAGGATTGAGGATTGAGGATTGAGGATTGAGTATAGAGGATTGAAGATTGAGGATTGGGGACTGAGGATTGAAGACTGAGGATTGAGGGTTGAGTATTGAGGATTGAGGATTGAGGATTGAAGATTCAGTATTGAGGATTGAAGATTGAGAATTGAGGATTGAGGATTGAGCATTGAGGACTGAGTGTTGAGTGGTGAGTGATGAGAATTGATGATTGTGTATACAGGTTTGAAGATTGCAGATTGAGTATTGTGTATTGAAAACTGTGAATTGAGGATATTCTATTGAGGATTGAGTATTGACAACTGATTGTTGATGACTGAGCGCTGAAGATTGAGGATTCAGGAATGCGGATTCAGAATTGAGGTTCGAGGACTGAGGATTGAGGATTGAAGACTGTGTATTGAGGATTGAAGATTGAGGATTGAGGATTGAGGATTGAGGATTGAGGATTGACGTTTGAGGACTGAGGGCTGAGGATTGAGGATTGAGAATTGAGGATTGAGGATTGAGGATTGAAGATTGAGGATTGAGTATTGAGGATTGAAGATTGAGGATTGAGGATTGAGGATTGAGGATTGAGGATTGAGGATGAGGGCTGAGGGTTGAGAATTGAGGTTTGAGGACTGAGGACTGAGGATTGAGGATTGAGAATTGAGGATTGAGGATTGAGGATTGAAGATTGAGGATTGGGTATTGAGGATTGAACATTGAGGATTGAGTATTGAGTATTGTGTATTGAGGATTGAGGATTGAAAATTCAGTATTGAGGATTGAAGATTGAGAATTGAGGATTGAGGATTGAGCATTGAGGACTGCGTGTTGAGGGTTGAGTGATGAGAATTAATGATTGTGGATAGAGGTTCGAAGATTGCAGATTGAGTATTGAGTATTGAAAACTGTGAATTGAGGATATTCTATTGAGGATTGAGGATTGACAACTGATTGTTGATGACTGAGGGCTGAAGATTGACGATTCAGGAATGAGGATTCAGAATTGAGGATCGAAGACTGAGGATTGAGGGTTGAAGATTGAGTATTGAGGATTGAAGGTTGAGGATTGAGGATTGTGGATTGACGATTGGGGACTGAGGATTGAGGATTGAGGATTGAAGATTGAGGATTGGGGACTGAGTGTTGGGGGTTGAGTGATGAGAATTGAGGTTTGTGGATAGAGATTTGAAGATTGCAGGCTGAGGATTGCGTATTGAAAACTCTGAACTGAGGATATTCTATTGAGGATTGAGGATTGACAACTGATTGTTGAGGACTGAGTGCTGAAGATTGAGGATTCAGGATTGAGGATTCAGGATTGTGGTTTGAGGACTGAGGATTGAGGATTGAGGATTGAGGATTGAGGATTGAGGACTGAGGATTGAAGATTGAGGATTGAGGATTGAGGATGAGGGCTGAGGGTTGAGAATTGAGGTTTGAGGACTGAAGACTAAGGATCGAGGATTGAGAATTGAGGGTTGACGATTGAGGATTGAGGATTGAGGATTGAAGATTGAGTATTGAGGATTGAAGACTGACGATTGAGGATTCAGGATTGAGGATTGAGGATTGAGGATTGAGGATTGAGGACTGAAGATTGAGTATTGAGGATTGAAGATTGAAGATTGAGGATTGAGGATTGAGGATTGAGGATTGAAATTTGACGATTGATGATTGAGGATTGAGGATTGAGGATTGAAGATTGAATATTGATGATTGAAGATTGAGGATTGAGGATTGAGGGTTGTGGGTTGAGGACGAGGACTGAGGGCTGAGTATTGATGTTTGAGGTCTATGGATTGAGGATTGAGGATTGAGAATTGAGGATTGAGGATTGAGGACTGAAGATTGAGGATTGGGTATTGAGGATTGAAGAATGAGGATAGAGGATTGAGGATTGAGGATTGAGGATCGAAGAAAGAGTATTGAGGATTGAAGATTGAGGATTGGGGATTGAGGATTGAGGATTGAGGATTGAAGTTTGAGGATGAGGGCTGAGGGTTGAGGATTGAGGCTTGAGGACTGAGGGCTGAGGATTGAGGATTGAGAATTGAGGATTGAGGATTGAGGATTGAAGATTGAGGATTGTGTATTGTGGATTGAAGATTGAGGATTGAGGTCTGAGGATTGAGGATTGAGGATTGAGAATTGAGGATTGAGGATTGAGGATTCAAGATTTAGCATTGGGTATTGAGGATTGAAGAATGAGGATTGAAGCTTGAGGATTGAGGATTGAGGATTGAGGATTGAGGATTGAGGATTGAGTATTGAGGATTGAAGACTGAGGATTGGGGACTGAGGATTGAAGGCTGAGGATTGAGGATTGAGTATTGAGGATTGAGGATTGAGGATTGAAGATTCAGTATTGAGGATTGAAGATTGAGAATTGAGGATTGAGGATTGAGCATTGAGGACTGAGTGTTGAGTGGTGAGTGATGAGAATTGATGATTGTGTATACAGGTTTGAAGATTGCAGATTGAGTATTGTGTATTGAAAACTGTGAATTGAGGATATTCTATTGAGGATTGAGGATTGACAACTGATTGTTGATGACTGAGCGCTGAAGATTGAGGATTCAGGAATGCGGATTCAGAATTGAGGTTCGAGGACTGAGGATTGAGGATTGAAGACTGAGTATTGAGGATTGAAGATTGAGGATTGAGGATTGAGGATTGAGGACTGAGGATTGACGTTTGAGTTCTGAGGGCTGAGGATTGAGGATTGAGAATTGAGGATTGAGGATTGAGGATTGAGGTTTGAGGACTGAGGACTGAGGATTGAGGATTGAGAATTGAGGATTGAGGATTGAGGATTGAAGATTGAGGATTGGGTATTGAGGATTGAACATTGAGGATTGAGTATTGAGGATTGAGGATTGAGGATTGAGGATTGAAGATTGAATATTGATGATTGAAGATTGAGGATTGAACATTGAGGGTTGTGGATTGAGGACGAGGACTGAGGGCTGAGTATTGATGTTTGAGGTCTGAGGATTGAGGATTGAGGATTGAGAATTGCGGATTGAGGATTGAGGATTGAAGATTGAGGATTGGGTATTGAGGATTGAAGAATGAGGATAGAGGACTGAGGATTGAGGATTGAGGATTGAAGAAAGAGTATTGAGGATTGAAGATTGAGGATTGGGGATTGAGGATTGAGGATTGAGGATTGAAGATTGAGGATGAGGGCTGAGGGTTGAGGATTGAGGTTTGAGGGCTGAGGGCTGAGGATTGAGGACTGAGAATTGAGGATTGAGGATTGAGGATTGAGTATTGTGTATTGAGGATTGAGGATTGAAAATTCAGTATTGAGGATTGAAGATTGAGAATTGAGGATTGAGGATTGAGCATTGAGGACTGAGTGTTGAGTGGTGAGTGATGAGAATTGATGATTGTGTATACAGGCTTGAAGATTGCAGATTGAGTATTGGGTATTGAAAACTGTGAATTGAGGATATTCTATTGAGGATTGAGGATTGACAACTGTTTGTTGATGACTTAGGGCTGAAGATTGAGGATTCAGGAATGCGGATTCAGAATTGAGGTTCGAGGAATGAGGATAGAGGATTGAAGACTAAGTATTGAGGATTGAAGATTGAGGATTGAGGATTGAGGATTGAGGATTGAGGATTGAGGATTGAGGATTGAGGATTGAGTATTGAGGATTGAAGATTGAGTATTGAGGATTGAAGATTGAGGTTCGAAGATTGAGGATTGAGGATTGAGGATTGAAGTTTGAGGATGAGGGCTGAGGGTTGAGGATTGAGGCTTGAGGACTGAGGGCTGAGGATTGAGGATTGAGAATTGAGGATTGAGGATTGAGGATTGAAGATTGAGGATTGTGTATTGTGGATTGAAGATTGAGGATTGAGGTCTGAGGATTGAGGATTGAGGATTGAGAATTGAGGATTGAGGATTGAGGATTCAAGATTGAGCATTGGGTATTGAGGATTGAAGAATGAGGATTGAGGCTTGAGGATTGAGGATTGAGGATTGAGGATTGAGGATTGAGGATTGAGTATTGAGGATTGAAGACTGAGGATTGGGGACTGAGGATTGAAGACTGAGGATTGAGGATTGAGTATTGAGGATTGAGGATTGAGGATTGAAGATTCAGTATTGAGGATTGAAGATTGAGAATTGAGGATTGAGGATTGAGCATTGAGGACTGAGTGTTGAGTGGTGAGTGATGAGAATTGATGATTGTGTATACAGGTTTGAAGATTGCAGATTGAGTATTGTGTATTGAAAACTGTGAATTGAGGATATTCTATTGAGGATTGAGGATTGACAACTGATTGTTGATGACTGAGCGCTGAAGATTGAGGATTCAGGAATGCGGATTCAGAATTGAGGTTCGAGGACTGAGGATTGAGGATTGAAGACTGAGTATTGAGGATTGAAGATTGAGGACTGAGGATTGAGGATTGAGGATTGAGGATTGACGTTTGAGTTCTGAGGGCTGAGGATTGAGGATTGAGAATTGAGGATTGAGGATTGAGGATTGAGGTTTGAGGACTGAGGACTGAGGATTGAGGATTGAGAATTGAGGATTGAGGATTGAGGATTGAAGATTGAGGATTGGGTATTGAGGATTGAACATTGAGGATTGAGTATTGAGGATTGAGGATTGAGGATTGAGGATTGAAGATTGAATATTGATGATTGAAGATTGAGGATTGAACATTGAGGGTTGTGGATTGAGGACGAGGACTGAGGGCTGAGTATTGATGTTTGAGGTCTGAGGATTGAGGATTGAGGATTGAGAATTGCGGATTGAGGATTGAGGATTGAAGATTGAGGATTGGGTATTGAGGATTGAAGAATGAGGATAGAGGATTGAGGATTGAGGATTGAGGATTGAAGAAATAGTATTGAGGATTGAAGATTGAGGATTGGGGATTGAGGATTGAGGATTGAGGATTGAAGATTGAGGATGAGGGCTGAGGGTTGAGGATTGAGGTTTGAGGGCTGAGGGCTGAGGATTGAGGACTGAGAATTGAGGATTGAGGATTGAGGATTGAGCATTGAGGACTGAGTGTTCAGTGGTGAGTGATGAGAATTGATGATTGTGTATACAGGCTTGAAGATTGCAGATTGAGTATTGGGTATTGAAAACTGTGAATTGAGGATATTCTATTGAGGATTGAGGATTGACAACTGCTTGTTGATGACTTAGGGCTGAAGATTGAGGATTCAGGAATGCGGATTCAGAATTGAGGTTCGAGGAATGAGGATAGAGGATTGAAGACTGAGTATTGAGGATTGAAGATTGAGGATTGAGGATTGAGGATTGAGGATTGAGGATTGAGGATTGAGAATTGAGGATTGAGTATTGAGGATTGAAGATTGAGAATTGAGGATTGAAGATGAAGTATTGAGGATTGAGGACTGAAGATTGAGTATTGATGATTGAAGACTGACGATTGAGGATTGAGGATTGAGGATTGAGGATTGAGGATGAGGGCTGAGGGTTGAGGATTGAGGTTTGAGGACTGAGGACTGAGGATTGAGGATTGAGGATTGAAGGTTGAGGATTCAGTATTGAGGATTGAAGATTGAGGATTGAGGATTGAGGATTGAGGATTGACGATGAGGTCTGAGGGTTGAGGATTGAGGATTGAGGATTGAGGATTGAGGATAGAGGATGAGGGCTGAGGGTTGAGGATTGTGGTTTGAGGACTGAGGACTGAGGATTGAGGATTGAGAATAGAGGATTGAGGATTGAGGATTGAGGATTGAAGATTGAAGATTGAGTATTGAGGATTGAAGATTGAGGATTGAGGATTGAGGATTGAGGATTGAAGTTTGAGGATGAGGGCTGAGGGTTGAGGATTGAGGTTTGAGGTCTGAGGGCTGAGGATTCAGGATTGAGAATTGAGGATTGAGGATTGAGGGCTGAAGATTGAAGCATGAGTATTGAGGATTGAAGATTGAGGATTGAGGATTGAGGATTGAGGATTGACGATGAGGTCTGAGGGTTGAGGGTTGTGGATTGAGGATTGAGGAATGAAGATTGAGGATTGAGGATTGAGGATTGAGGATTGAAGATTGAGTATTGAGGATTGACGATTGGGGATTGAGGATTGAGGATTGAGGATTGAGGATTGAAGATTGAGGATTGGGGACTGATTGTTGAGTGTCGAGTGATGAGAATTGATGTTTGTGGATAGAGATTTGAAGATTGCAGACTGAGTATTGCGTATTGAAAACTGTGAATTGAGGATATTCTATTGAGGATTGAGGATTGACAACTGATTGTTGATGACTGAGGGCTGAAGATTGAGGATTCAGGTATGCGGATTCAGAATTGAGGTTCGAGGACTGAGGATTGAGGATTGAAGACTGAGTATTGAGGATTGAAGATTGAGGATTGAGGATTGAGGATTGAGGATTGAGGATTGAGTGATGAGAGTTGACGTTTGTGGATAGAGATTCGAGGATTGCAGATTGAGTATTGAGTATTGAAAGCTGTGAATTGATGATATTCTATTGAGGATTGAGGATTGACAACTGATTGTTGATATCTGAGGTCTGAAGTTTGAGGATTCAGGATTGAGGATTCAGGATTGAGGTTTGAGGACTGAGGATTGAGGATTGAGGATTGAGGATTGAGGATGGAGGACTGAGGATTGAAGATTGAGGATTGAGGATTGAGGTTTGAGGACTGAGGGCTGAGGATTGAGGATTGAGAATTGAGGATTGAGGATTGAGGATTGAAGATTGAGGCTTGGGTATTGAGGATTGAACATTGACGATTGAGGATTGAGGATTGAGGATTGAGGATTGAGGATTGAGGATTGAAGATTGAATGTTGATGATTGAAGATTGAGGATTGAGGATTGAGGGTTGTGGATTGAGGACGAGGACTGAGGGCTGAGTATTGATGTTTGAGGTCTGTGGATTGAGGATTGAGGATTGAGAATTGAGGATTGAGGATTGAGGACTGAAGATTGAGGATTGGATATTGAGGATTGAAGAATGAGGATCGAGGATTGAGGATTGAGGATTGAGGATTGAAGAAAGAGTATTGAGGATTGAAGGTTGAGGATTGGGGATTGGGGATTGAGGATTGAGGATTGAAGATTGAGGATGAGGGCTGAGGGTTGAGGATTGAGGTTTGAGGACTGAGGGCTGAGCCATGAGGATTGAGAATTGAGGATTGAGGATTGAGGATTGAGGATTGAGGATTGAGGATTGAGGATTGAGGATTGAGGATTGAGGATTGAGGATTGAGGATTGGAGATTGAGAATTGGGGATTAAAGAATGAGAATTGAGGATTGAGGATTGATGATTGAGGATTGAAGATTGAGGATTGGGGACTGAGTGTTGAGGGTTGAGTGATGAGAATTGATGTTTGTGGATAGAGATTTGAAGATTGCAGGTTGAGTTTTGAGTATTGAAATGTGTGAATTGATGATATTCTATTGAGGATTGAGGATTGACAACTGATTGTTGAGGTCTGATTTCTGAAGATTGAGGATTCAGGATTGAGGATTCAGGATTGAGGTTTGAGGACTGAGGATTGAGGATTGAGGATTGAGGATTGAGGATTGAGGACTGAGGATTGAAGATTGAGGATTGAGGATTGAGGATGAGGGCTGAGGGTTGAGGATCGAGGTTTGAGGTCTGAAGACTGAGGATCGAGGATTGAGAATTGAGGATTGACGATTGAGGATTGAGGATTGAGGATTGAAGATTGAGTATTGAGGATTGAAGACTGACGATTGAGGATTGAGGATTGAGGATTGGGGATTGGGGATTGAGGATTGAGGATTGAAGATTGAGGATGAGGGCTGAGGGTTGAGGATTGAGGTTTGAGGACTGAGGGCTGAGCCTTGAGGATTGAGAATTGAGGATTGAGGATTGAGGATTGAGGATTGAGGATTGAGGATTGAGGACTGACGATTGAAGATTGAGGATTGAGGATTGAGGATGAGGGATGAGGGTTGAGGATCGAGGTTTGAGGTCTGAAGGCTGAGGATCGAGGATTGAGAATTGAGGATTGTCGATTGAGGATTGAGGATTGAGGATTGGAGATTGAGTATTGAGGATTGAAGACTGACGATTGAGGATTGAGGATTGAGGATTGAGGATTGAGGATTGAGGATTGAAGATTGGGGATTGAGGATTGAGGATTGAGGATTGAAGATTGAGGATGAGGGCTGAGGGTTGAGGATTGAGGTTTGAGGACTGAGGGCTGAGCCTTGAGGATTGAGAATTGAGGATTGAGGATTGAGGATTGAGGATTGAGGATTGAGGATTGAGGATTGAGGATTGAGGATTGAGGATTGAGGATTGAAGATTGAGAATTGGGGATTAAAGATTGAGAATTGAGGATTGAGGATTGATGATTGAGGATTGAAGATTGAGGATTGGGGACTGAGTGTTGAGGGTTGAGTGACGAGAATTGATGTTTGTGGATAGAGATTTGAAGATTGCAGGTTGAGGTTTGAGTATTGAAATGTGTGAATTGATGATATTCTATTGAGGATTGAGGATTGACAACTGATTGTTGAGGTCTGATTTCTGAAGATTGAGGATTCAGTATTAAGGATTCAGGATTGATGTTTGAGGACTGAGGATTGAGGATTGAGGATTGAGGATTGAGGATTGAGGACTGAGGATTGAAGATTGAGTATCGAGGATTGAATATTGAGGATTGAGGATTGAGGATTGAGGATTGAGTATTGAAGTTTGAGGACGAGGGCTGAGGGTTGAGGATTGAGGTTTGAGGACTGAGGGCTGAGGATTGAGGATTGCGAATTGAGGATTGAGGATTGAGGATTGAAGATTGAGGATTCAGTATTGAGGATTGAAGATTGAGGATTGAGGATTGAGGATTGAGGATTGACGATGAGGTCTGAGGGTTGAGGATTGAGGATTGAGGATTGAGGATTGAGGATGAGGGCTGAGGGTTGAGGATTGAGGTTGGAGGACTGAGGGCTGAGGATTGAGGATTGAGAATTGAGGACTGAGGATTGCGGATTGAGGATTGAGGATTGAGGATTGAGGATTGAGGATTGATGATTGAGGATTGAAGATTGAGCATTGTGGACTGAGTGTTCAGGGTTGAGTGATGAGAATTAATGTTTGTGGATAGAGATTTGTTGATTATAGGTTGAGTTTTGAGTATTGAAAGCTGTGAATTGATGATATTCTGTTGAGGATTGAGGTTGGAGGACTGAGGGCTGAGGATTGAGGATTGAGAATTGAGGACTGAGGATTGCGGATTGAGGATTGAGGATTGAGGATTGAGGATTGAGGATTGATGATTGAGGATTGAAGATGGAGCATTGTGGACTGAGTGTTCAGGGTTGAGTGATGAGAATTGATGTTTGTGGGTAGAGATTTGAAGATTGCAAGTTGAGTTTTGAGTATTGAAAGCTGTGAACTGATGATATTCTATTGAGGATTGAGGATTGACAACTGATTGTTGATATCTGAGGTCTGAAGATTGAGGATTCAGGATTGAGGTTTGAGGACTGAGGATTGAGGATTGAGGATTGAGGATTGAGGATGGAGGACTGAGGATTGAAGATTGAGGATTGAGGATTGAGGTTTGAGGACTGAGGGCTGAGGATTGAGGATTGAGAATTGAGGATTGAGGATTGAGGATTGAAGATTGAGGCTTGGGTATTGAGGATTGAACATTGACGATTGAGGATTGAGGATTGAGGATTGAGGATTGAGGATTGAGGATTGAAGATTGAATATTGATGATTGAAGATTGAGGATTGAGGATTGAGGGTTGTGGATTGAGGACGAGGACTGAGGGCTAAGTATTGATGTTTGAGGTCTGTGGATTGAGGACTGAGGATTGAGAATTGAGGATTGAGGATTGAGGACTGAAGATTGAGGATTGGGTATTGAGGATTGAAGAATGAGGATCGAGGATTGAGGATTGAGGATTGAGGATTGAAGAAAGAGTATTGAGGATTGAAGATTGAGGATTGGGGATTGAGGATTGAGGATTTAGGATTGAAGATTGAGGATGAGGGCTGAGGGTTGAGGATTGAGGTTTGAGGACTGAGGGCTGAGCCTTGAGGATTGAGGATCAAGGATTGAGGATTGAAGAAAGAGTATTGAGGATTGAAGATTGAGGATTGGGGATTGAGGATTGAGGATTTAGGATTGAAGATTGAGGATTGAGGATTTAGGATTGAAGATTGAGGATGAGGGCTGAGGGTTGAGGATTGAGGTTTGAGGACTGAGGGCTGAGCCTTGAGGATTGAGGATTGAGGAATGAGGATTGAGGATTGAAGTTTGAGGATGAGGGCTGAGGGTTGAGGATTGACGTTTGAGGACTGAGGGCTGAGGATTGAGGATTGAGAATTGAGGATTGAGGATTGAAGATTGAGGATTGAGGATTGAGGATTGAGGATTGAGGATTGACGATTGAGGATTGAAGATTGAGGATTGGGTACTGAGTATTGACAATTGAGGATTGAGGATTGAGGATTGAGGATTGAGGATTGAGGATTGAAGGTTGAGTATCGAGGATTGAAGATTGAGGATTGAGGATTGAGGATTGAGGATTGAGGATTGAAGTTTGAGGACGAGGGCTGAGGGTTGAGGATTGATGTTTGAGGACTGAGGGCTGGTGATTGAGGATTGAGAGTTGAGGATTGAGGATTGAGGATTGAAGATTGAGGATTCAGTATTGAGGATTGAAGATTGAGGATTGAGGATTGAGGATTGAGGATTGACGATGAGGTCTGATGGTTGAGGATTGAGGATGAGGGCTGAGGGTTGAGGATTGAGGTTTGAGGACTGAGGGCTGAGGATTGAGGATTGAGAATTGAGGGCTGAGGATTGAGGATTGAGGATTGAGGATTGAGGATTGAGGATTGAGAATTGAGGATTGAGAATTGAAGATTGAGTATTGGGGATTAAAAATTGAGAATTGAGGATTGAGGATTGATGATTGAGGATTGAAGTTTGAGGATTGGGGACTGAGTGTTCACGGTTGAGTGATGAGAATTGATGTTTGTGGATAGAGATTTGAAGATTGCAGGTTGAGTTTTGAGTATTGAAAGCTGTGAATTGATGATACTCTATTGAGGATTGAGGATTGACAACTGATTGTTGATGTCTGAGGTCTGAAGATTGAGGATTCAGGATTGAGGATTCAGGATTGAGGTTTGAGTACTGAGGATTGAGGATTGAGGATTGAGGATTGAGGGTGGAGGACTGAGGATTGAGGATGGAGGACTGAGGATTGAAAATTGAGGATTGAGGATTGAGGATGAGAGCTGAGGGTTGAGGATTGAAGTTTGAGGACTGAAGACTGAGGATCGAGGATTGAGAATTGAGGATTGACGATTGAGGATTGAGGATAGAGGATTGAAGATTGAGTATTGAGGATTGAAGACTGACGATTGAGGATTGAGGATTGAGGATTGAGGATTGAGGATTGAGGATTGAAGATTGAGTATTGAGGATTGAAGATTGAGGATTGAGGATTGACGATTGAGGATTGAGGATTGAAGTTTGAGGATGAGGGCTGAGGGTTGGGGATTGAGGTTTGAGGACTGAGGGCTGAGGATTGAGGATTGAGAATTGAGGATTGAGGATTGAGGATTGAAGATTGAGTATTGAGGATTGAAGACTGACGATTCAGGATTGAGGATTGAGGATTGAGGATTGAGGATTGAGGATTGAAGATTGAGTATTGAGGATTGAAGATTGAGGATTGAGGATTGAGGATTGAGGATTGAGGATTGAAGACTGAGGATTGGGTATTGAAGATTGAGTATTGAGGATTGAAGACTGACGATTGAGTATTGAGGATTGAGGATTGAGGATTGAGGATTGAGGATTGAAGATTGGGGATTGAGGATTGAGGATTGAGGATTGAAGGTTGAGGATGGGGGCTGAGGGTTGAGGATTGAGGTTTGAGGACTGAGGGCTGAGCCTTGAGGATTGAGAATTCAGGATTGAGGATTGAGGATTGAGGATTGAGGATTGAGGATTGAGGATTGAGGATTGAGGATTGAGAATTGAGGATTGAGGATTGAAGATTGAGAATTGGGGATTAAAGATTGAGAATTGAGGATTGAGGATTGATGATTGAGGATTGAAGATTGAGGATTGGGGACTGAGTGTTGAGGGTTGAGTGGTGAGAATTGATGTTTGTGGATAGAGATTTGAAGACTGCAGGTTGAGTTTTGAGTATTGAAAGGTGTGAATTGATGATATTCTATTGAGGATTGAGGATTGACAACTGATTGTTGAGGTCTGATTTCTGAAGATTGAGGATTCAGGATTAAGGATTCAGGATTGAGGTTTGAGGACTGAGGATTGAGGATTGAGGATTGAGGATTGAGGATTGAGGACTGAGGATTGAAGATTGAGTATCGAGGATTGAATATTGAGGATTGAGGATTGAGGATTGAGGATTGAGGATTGAAGTTTGAGGACGAGGGCTGAGGGTTGAGGATTGAGGTTTGAGGACTGAGGGCTGAGGATTGAGGATTGAGAATTGAGGATTGAGGATTGAGGATTGAAGATTGAGGATTCAGTATTGAGAATTGAAGATTGAGGATTGAGGATTGAGGATTGAGGATTGAGGACTGAGGATTGAAGATTGAGTATCGAGGATTGAATATTGAGGATTGAGGATTGAGGATTGAGGATTGAGGATTGAAGTTTGAGGACGAGGGCTGAGGGTTGAGGATTGAGGATTGAGGATTGAGGATTGAGGATTGAGGATGAGGGCTGAGGGTTGAGGATTGAGGTTGGAGGACTGAGGGCTGAGGATTGAGGATTGAGAATTGAGGACTGAGGATTGCGGATTGAGGATTGAGGATTGAGGATTGAGGATTAAGGATTGATGATTGAGGATTGAAGATTGAGCATTGTGGACTGAGTGTTGAGGGTTGAGTGATGAGAACTGATGTTTGTGGATAGAGATTTGTTGATTATAGGTTGAGTTTTGAGTATTGAAAGCTGTGAATTGATGATATTCTATTGAGGATTGAGGATTGACAACTGATTGTTGATGTCTGAGGTCTGAAGATTGAGTATTCAGGATTGAGGATTCAGGATTGAGGTTTGAGGACTGAGGATTGAGGACTGAGGATTGAGGATTGAGGATGGAGGATTGAGGATTGATGATTGAGGATTGAAGATTGAGGATTGGGGACTGAGTGTTCAGGGTTGAGTGATGAGAATTGATGTTTGTGGGTAGAGATTTGAAGATTGCAGGTTGAGTTTTGAGTATTGAAAGCTGTGAATTGATGATATTCTATTGAGGATTGAGGATTGACGACTGATTGTTGATATCTGAGGTCTGAAGATTGAGGATTCAGGATTGAGGATTCAGGATTGAGGTTTGAGGACTGAGGACTGAGGATTGAGGATTGAGGATTGAGGATGGAGAACTGAGGATTGAAGATTGAGGATTGAGGATTGAGGTTTGAGGACTGAGGGCTGAGGATTGAGGATTGAGAATTGAGGATTGAGGATTGAGGGTTGAAGATTGAGGCTTGGGTATTGAGGATTGAACATTGACGATTGAGGATTGAGGATTGAGGATTGAGGATTGAGGATTGAAGATTGAATATTGATGATTGAAGATTGAGGATTGAGGATTGAGGGTTGTGGATTGAGGACGAGGACTGAGGGCTGAGCGTTGATGTTTGAGGTCTGTGGATTGAGGATTGAGGATTGAGAATTGAGGATTGAGGACTGAGGACTGAAGATTGAGGATTGGGTATTGAGGATTGAAGAATGAGGATCGAGGATTGAGGATTGAGGATTGAGGATTGAAGAAAAAGTATTGAGGATTGAAGATTGAGGACTGGGGATTGAGGATTTAGGATTGAAGATTGAGGATGAGGGCTGAGGGTTGAGGATTGAGGTTTGAGGACTGAGGGCTGAGCCTTGAGGATTGAGGATTGAGGATTGAGGATTGAGGATTGAAGTTTGAGGATGAGGGCTGAGGGTTGAGGATTGACGTTTGAGGACTGAGGGCTGAGGATTGAGGATTGAGAATTGAGGATTGAGGATTGAAGATTGAGGATGGAGGATTGAGGATTGAGGATTGAGGATTGACGATTGAGGATTGAAGATTGAGGATTGGGTACTGAGTATTGACAATTGAGGATTGAGGATTGAGGATTGAAGATTGAGGATTGGGGACTGAGTGTTGAGGTTTGAGTGATGAGAATTGATGTTTGTGGATAGAGATTTGAAGATTGCAGATTGAGTATTGAGTATTGAAAACTGTGAATTGAGGATATTCTATTGAGGATTGAGGATTGACAACTGATTGTTGATGACTGAGGGCTGAAGATTGAGGATTCAGGAATGAGGATTCAGAATTGAGGTTCGAGGACTGAGGATTGAGGGTTGAAGATTGAGGATTGAGAATTGAGGATTGAGGATTGAGGATTGAAGATTGAGTATTGAGGATTGAAGACTGACGATTGAGGATTGAGGATTGAGGATTGAGGATTGAGGATTGAGGATTGAAGATTGAGTATTGATGATTGAAGATTGAGGATTGAGGATTGAGGATTGAGGATTGAGGATTGAAGTTTGAGGATGAGGGCTGAGGGTTGAGGATTGACGTTTGAGGACTGAGAGCTGAGGATTGAGGATTGAGAATTGAGGATTGAGGATTGAGGATTGAAGATTGAGGATTGAGGATTGAGGATTGAACATTGAGGATTGAGGACTGAGGATTGAGAACTGAGGATTGAGGATTGAAGATTGAATATTGATGATTGAAGATTGAGGATTGAGCATTGAGGGTTGTGGATTGAGGACGAGGACTGAGGGCTGAGTATTGATGTTTGAGGTCTGAGGATTGAGGATTGAGGATTGAGGATTGAGGATTGAGGATTGAAGATTGGGGATTGAGGATTGAGGATTGAGGATTGAAGATTGAGGACGAGGGCTGAGGGTTGAGGATTGAGGTTTGAGGACTGAGGGCTGAGCCTTGAGGATTGAGAATTGAGGATTGAGGATTGAGGATTGAGGATTGAGGATTGAGGATTGAGGATTGAGGATTGAGGATTGAGGATTGAGGATTGAAGATTGAGAATTGGGGATTAAAGATTGAGAATTGAGGATTGAGGATTGATGATTGAGGATTGAAGATTGAGGATTGGGGACTGAGTGTTGAGGGTTGAGTGACGAGAATTGATGTTTGTGGATAGAGATTTGAAGATTGCAGGTTGAGGTTTGAGTATTGAAATGTGTGAATTGATGATATTCTATTGAGGATTGAGGATTGACAACTGATTGTTGAGGTCTGATTTCTGAAGATTGAGGATTCAGTATTAAGGATTCAGGATTGATGTTTGAGGACTGACGATTGAGGATTGAGGATTGAGGATTGAGGATTGAGGACTGAGGATTGAAGATTGAGTATCGAGGATTGAATATTGAGGATTGAGGATTGAGGATTGAGGATTGAGTATTGAAGTTTGAGGACGAGGGCTGAGGGTTGAGGATTGAGGTTTGAGGACTGAGGGCTGAGGATTGAGGATTGCGAATTGAGGATTGAGGATTGAGGATTGAAGATTGAGGATTCAGTATTGAGGATTGAAGATTGAGGATTGAGGATTGAGGATTGAGGATTGACGATGAGGTCTGAGGGTTGAGGATTGAGGATTGAGGATTGAGGATTGAGGATGAGGGCTGAGGGTTGAGGATTGAGGTTGGAGGACTGAGGGCTGAGGATTGAGGATTGAGAATTGAGGACTGAGGATTGCGGATTGAGGATTGAGGATTGAGGATTGAGGATTGAGGATTGATGATTGAGGATTGAAGATTGAGCATTGTGGACTGAGTGTTCAGGGTTGAGTGATGAGAATTAATGTTTGTGGATAGAGATTTGTTGATTATAGGTTGAGTTTTGAGTATTGAAAGCTGTGAATTGATGATATTCTGTTGAGGATTGAGGTTGGAGGACTGAGGGCTGAGGATTGAGGATTGAGAATTGAGGACTGAGGATTGCGGATTGAGGATTGAGGATTGAGGATTGAGGATTGAGGATTGATGATTGAGGATTGAAGATTGAGCATTGTGGACTGAGTGTTCAGGGTTGAGTGATGAGAATTGATGCTTGTGGGTAGAGATTTGAAGATTGCAGGTTGAGTTTTGAGTATTGAAAGCTGTGAACTGATGATATTCTATTGAGGATTGAGGATTGACAACTGATTGTTGATATCTGAGGTCTGAAGATTGAGGATTCAGGATTGAGGTTTGAGGACTGAGGATTGAGGATTGAGGATTGAGGATTGAGGATGGAGGACTGAGGATTGAAGATTGAGGATTGAGGATTGAGGTTTGAGGACTGAGGGCTGAGGATTGAGGATTGAGAATTGAGGATTGAGGATTGAGGATTGAAGATTGAGGCTTGGGTATTGAGGATTGAACATTGACGATTGAGGATTGAGGATTGAGGATTGAGGATTGAGGATTGAGGATTGAAGATTGAATATTGATGATTGAAGATTGAGGATTGAGGATTGAGGGTTGTGGATTGAGGACGAGGACTGAGGGCTAAGTATTGATGTTTGAGGTCTGTGGATTGAGGACTGAGGATTGAGAATTGAGGATTGAGGATTGAGGACTGAAGATTGAGGATTGGGTATTGAGGATTGAAGAATGAGGATCGAGGATTGAGGATTGAGGATTGAGGATTGAAGAAAGAGTATTGAGGATTGAAGATTGAGGATTGGGGATTGAGGATTGAGGATTTAGGATTGAAGATTGAGGATGAGGGCTGAGGGTTGAGGATTGAGGTTTGAGGACTGAGGGCTGAGCCTTGAGGATTGAGGATCAAGGATTGAGGATTGAAGAAAGAGTATTGAGGATTGAAGATTGAGGATTGGGGATTGAGGATTGAGGATTTAGGATTGAAGATTGAGGATGAGGGCTGAGGGTTGAGGATTGAGGTTTGAGGACTGAGGGCTGAGCCTTGAGGATTGAGGATTGAGGAATGAGGATTGAGGATTGAAGTTTGAGGATGAGGGCTGAGGGTTGAGGATTGACGTTTGAGGACTGAGGGCTGAGGATTGAGGATTGAGAATTGAGGATTGAGGATTGAAGATTGAGGATTGAGGATTGAGGATTGAGGATTGAGGATTGACGATTGAGGATTGAAGATTGAGGATTGGGTACTGAGTATTGACAATTGAGGATTGAGGATTGAGGATTGAGGATTGAGGATTGAGGATTGAAGATTGAGTATCGAGAATTGAAGATTGAGGATTGAGGATTGAGGATTGAGGATTGAGGATTGAAGTTTGAGGACGAGGGCTGAGGGTTGAGGATTGAGGTTTGAGGACTGAGGGCTGGTGATTGAGGATTGAGAGTTGAGGATTGAGGATTGAGGATTGAAGATTGAGGATTCAGTATTGAGGATTGAAGATTGAGGATTGAGGATTGAGGATTGAGGATTGACGATGAGGTCTGATGGTTGAGGATTGAGGATGAGGGCTGAGGGTTGAGGATTGAGGTTTGAGGACTGAGGGCTGAGGATTGAGGATTGAGAATTGAGGGCTGAGGATTGAGGATTGAGGATTGAGGATTGAGGATTGAGGATTGAGAATTGAGGATTGAGAATTGAAGATTGAGTATTGGGGATTAAAAATTGAGAATTGAGGATTGAGGATTGATGATTGAGGATTGAAGTTTGAGGATTGGGGACTGAGTGTTCACGGTTGAGTGATGAGAATTGATGTTTGTGGATAGAGATTTGAAGATTGCAGGTTGAGTTTTGAGTATTGAAAGCTGTGAATTGATGATACTCTATTGAGGATTGAGGATTGACAACTGATTGTTGATGTCTGAGGTCTGAAGATTGAGGATTCAGGATTGAGGATTCAGGATTGAGGTTTGAGTACTGAGGATTGAGGATTGAGGATTGAGGATTGAGGGTGGAGGACTGAGGATTGAGGATGGAGGACTGAGGATTGAAAATTGAGGATTGAGGATTGAGGATGAGAGCTGAGGGTTGAGGATTGAAGTTTGAGGACTGAAGACTGAGGATCGAGGATTGAGAATTGAGGATTGACGATTGAGGATTGAGGATAGAGGATTGAAGATTGAGTATTGAGGATTGAAGACTGACGATTGAGGATTGAGGATTGAGGATTGAGGATTGAGGATTGAGGATTGAAGATTGAGTATTGACGATTGAAGATTGAGGATTGAGGATTGACGATTGAGGATTGAGGATTGAAGTTTGAGGATGAGGGCTGAGGGTTGGGGATTGAGGTTTGAGGACTGAGGGCTGAGGATTGAGGATTGAGAATTGAGGATTGAGGATTGAGGATTGAAGATTGAGTATTGAGGATTGAAGACTGACGATTCAGGATTGAGGATTGAGGATTGAGGATTGAGGATTGAGGATTGAAGATTGAGTATTGAGGATTGAAGGTTGAGGATTGAGGATTGAGGATTGAGGATTGAGGATTGAAGACTGAGGATTGGGTATTGAAGATTGAGTATTGAGGATTGAAGACTGACGATTGAGTATTGAGGATTGAGGATTGAGGGTTGAGGATTGAGGATTGAAGATTGGGGATTGAGGATTGAGGATTGAGGATTGAAGGTTGAGGATGGGGGCTGAGGGTTGAGGATTGAGGTTTGAGGACTGAGGGCTGAGCCTTGAGGATTGAGAATTCAGGATTGAGGATTGAGGATTGAGGATTGAGGATTGAGGATTGAGGATTGAGGATTGAGGATTGAGAATTGAGGATTGAGGATTGAAGATTGAGAATTGGGGATTAAAGATTGAGAATTGAGGATTGAGGATTGATGATTGAGGATTGAAGATTGAGGATTGGGGACTGAGTGTTGAGGGTTGAGTGGTGAGAATTGATGTTTGTGGATAGAGATTTGAAGACTGCAGGTTGAGCTTTGAGTATTGAAAGGTGTGAATTGATGATATTCTATTGAGGATTGAGGATTGACAACTGATTGTTGAGGTCTGATTTCTGAAGATTGAGGATTCAGGATTAAGGATTCAGGATTGAGGTTTGAGGACTGAGGATTGAGGATTGAGGATTGAGGATTGAGGATTGAGGACTGAGGATTGAAGATTGAGTATCGAGGATTGAATATTGAGGATTGAGGATTGAGGATTGAGGATTGAGGATTGAAGTTTGAGGACGAGGGCTGAGGGTTGAGGATTGAGGTTTGAGGACTGAGGGCTGAGGATTGAGGATTGAGAATTGAGGATTGAGGATTGAGGATTGAAGATTGAGGATTCAGTATTGAGAATTGAAGATTGAGGATTGAGGATTGAGGATTGAGGATTGACGATGAGGTCTGAGGGTTGAGGATTGAGGATTGAGGATTGAGGATTGAGGATGAGGGCTGAGGGTTGAGGATTGAGGTTGGAGGACTGAGGGCTGAGGATTGAGGATTGAGAATTGAGGACTGAGGATTGCGGATTGAGGATTGAGGATTGAGGATTGAGGATTAAGGATTGATGATTGAGGATTGAAGATTGAGCATTGTGGACTGAGTGTTGAGGGTTGAGTGATGAGAACTGATGTTTGTGGATAGAGATTTGTTGATTATAGGTTGAGTTTTGAGTATTGAAAGCTGTGAATTGATGATATTCTATTGAGGATTGAGGATTGACAACTGATTGTTGATGTCTGAGGTCTGAAGATTGAGTATTCAGGATTGAGGATTCAGGATTGAGGTTTGAGGACTGAGGATTGAGGACTGAGGATTGAGGATTGAGGATGGAGGATTGAGGATTGATGATTGAGGATTGAAGATTGAGGATTGGGGACTGAGTGTTCAGGGTTGAGTGATGAGAATTGATGTTTGTGGGTAGAGATTTGAAGATTGCAGGTTGAGTTTTGAGTATTGAAAGCTGTGAATTGATGATATTCTATTGAGGATTGAGGATTGACGACTGATTGTTGATATCTGAGGTCTGAAGATTGAGGATTCAGGATTGAGGATTCAGGATTGAGGTTTGAGGACTGAGGACTGAGGATTGAGGATTGAGGATTGAGGATGGAGAACTGAGGATTGAAGATTGAGGATTGAGGATTGAGGTTTGAGGACTGAGGGCTGAGGATTGAGGATTGAGAATTGAGGATTGAGGATTGAGGGTTGAAGATTGAGGCTTGGGTATTGAGGATTGAACATTGACGATTGAGGATTGAGGATTGAGGATTGAGGATTGAGGATTGAAGATTGAATATTGATGATTGAAGATTGAGGATTGAGGATTGAGGGTTGTGGATTGAGGACGAGGACTGAGGGCTGAGCGTTGATGTTTGAGGTCTGTGGATTGAGGATTGAGGATTGAGAATTGAGGATTGAGGATTGAGGACTGAAGATTGAGGATTGGGTATTGAGGATTGAAGAATGAGGATCGAGGATTGAGGATTGAGGATTGAGGATTGAAGAAAAAGTATTGAGGATTGAAGATTGAGGACTGGGGATTGAGGATTTAGGATTGAAGATTGAGGATGAGGGCTGAGGGTTGAGGATTGAGGTTTGAGGACTGAGGGCTGAGCCTTGAGGATTGAGGATTGAGGATTGAGGATTGAGGATTGAAGTTTGAGGATGAGGGCTGAGGGTTGAGGATTGACGTTTGAGGACTGAGGGCTGAGGATTGAGGATTGAGAATTGAGGATTGAGGATTGAAGATTGAGGATGGAGGATTGAGGATTGAGGATTGAGGATTGACGATTGAGGATTGAAGATTGAGGATTGGGTACTGAGTATTGACAATTGAGGATTGAGGATTGAGGATTGAAGATTGAGGATTGGGGACTGAGTGTTGAGGTTTGAGTGATGAGAATTGATGTTTGTGGATAGAGATTTGAAGATTGCAGATTGAGTATTGAGTATTGAAAACTGTGAATTGAGGATATTCTATTGAGGATTGAGGATTGACAACTGATTGTTGATGACTGAGGGCTGAAGATTGAGGATTCAGGAATGAGGATTCAGAATTGAGGTTCGAGGACTGAGGATTGAGGGTTGAAGATTGAGGATTGAGAATTGAGGATTGAGGATTGAGGATTGAAGATTGAGTATTGAGGATTGAAGACTGACGATTGAGGATTGAGGATTGAGGATTGAGGATTGAGGATTGAGGATTGAAGATTGAGTATTGATGATTGAAGATTGAGGATTGAGGATTGAGGATTGAGGATTGAGGATTGAAGTTTGAGGATGAGGGCTGAGGGTTGAGGATTGACGTTTGAGGACTGAGAGCTGAGGATTGAGGATTGAGAATTGAGGATTGAGGATTGAGGATTGAAGATTGAGGATTGAGGATTGAGGATTGAACATTGAGGATTGAGGACTGAGGATTGAGAACTGAGGATTGAGGATTGAAGATTGAATATTGGTGATTGAAGATTGAGGATTGAGCATTGAGGGTTGTGGATTGAGGACGAGGACTGAGGGCTGAGTATTGATGTTTGAGGTCTGAGGATTGAGGATTGAGGATTGAGAATTGAGGATTGAGGATTGAGGATTGAAGATTGAGGATTGGGTATTGAGGATTGAGGAATGAGGATTGAGGATTGAGGATTGTGGATTGAGGATTGAGGATTGAGGATTGAGGATTGAGTATTGAGGATTGAAGATTGAGGATTGGGGACTGAGGATTGAAGACTGAGGATTGAGGATTGAGTATTGAGGGTTGAGGATTGAGGATTGAAGATTCAGTATTGAGGATTGAAGATTGAGAATTGAGGATTGAGGATTGAGCATTGAGGACTGAGTGTTGAGTGGTGAGTGATGAGAATTGATGATTGTGTATACAGGTTTGAAGATTGCAGATTGAGTATTGAGTATTGAAAACTGTGAATTGAGGATATTCTATTGAGGATTGAGGGTTGACAACTGATTGTTGATGACTGAGGGCTGAAGATTGAGGATTGAGGAATGCGGATTCAGAATTGAGGATTGAGGATTGAGGATTGAGGATGGAGGACTGAGGATTGAAGATTGAGGATTGAGGATTGAGGTTTGAGGACTGAGGGCTGAGGATTGAGGATTGAGAATTGAGGATTGAGGATTGAGGATTGAAGATTGAGGCTTGGGTATTGAGGATTGAACATTGACGATTGAGGATTGAGGATTGAGGATTGAGGATTGAGGATTGAGGATTGAAGATTGAATATTGATGATTGAAGATTGAGGATTGAGGATTGAGGGTTGTGGATTGAGGACGAGGACTGAGGGCTAAGTATTGATGTTTGAGGTCTGTGGATTGAGGACTGAGGATTGAGAATTGAGGATTGAGGATTGAGGACTGAAGATTGAGGATTGGGTATTGAGGATTGAAGAATGAGGATCGAGGATTGAGGATTGAGGATTGAGGATTGAAGAAAGAGTATTGAGGATTGAAGATTGAGGATTGGGGATCGAGGATTGAGGATTTAGGATTGAAGATTGAGGATGAGGGCTGAGGGTTGAGGATTGAGGTTTGAGGACTGAGGGCTGAGCCTTGAGGATTGAGGATCAAGGATTGAGGATTGAAGAAAGAGTATTGAGGATTGAAGATTGAGGATTGGGGATTGAGGATTGAGGATTTAGGATTGAAGATTGAGGATGAGGGCTGAGGGTTGAGGATTGAGGTTTGAGGACTGAGGGCTGAGCCTTGAGGATTGAGGATTGAGGAATGAGGATTGAGGATTGAAGTTTGAGGATGAGGGCTGAGGGTTGAGGATTGACGTTTGAGGACTGAGGGCTGAGGATTGAGGATTGAGAATTGAGGATTGAGGATTGAAGATTGAGGATTGAGGATTGAGGATTGAGGATTGAGGATTGACGATTGAGGATTGAAGATTGAGGATTGGGTACTGAGTATTGACAATTGAGGATTGAGGATTGAGGATTGAGGATTGAGGATTGAGGATTGAAGATTGAGTATCGAGAATTGAAGATTGAGGATTGAGGATTGAGGATTGAGGATTGAGGATTGAAGTTTGAGGACGAGGGCTGAGGGTTGAGGATTGAGGTTTGAGGACTGAGGGCTGGTGATTGAGGATTGAGAGTTGAGGATTGAGGATTGAGGATTGAAGATTGAGGATTCAGTATTGAGGATTGAAGATTGAGGATTGAGGATTGAGGATTGAGGATTGACGATGAGGTCTGATGGTTGAGGATTGAGGATGAGGGCTGAGGGTTGAGGATTGAGGTTTGAGGACTGAGGGCTGAGGATTGAGGATTGAGAATTGAGGGCTGAGGATTGAGGATTGAGGATTGAGGATTGAGGATTGAGGATTGAGAATTGAGGATTGAGAATTGAAGATTGAGTATTGGGGATTAAAAATTGAGAATTGAGGATTGAGGATTGATGATTGAGGATTGAAGTTTGAGGATTGGGGACTGAGTGTTCACGGTTGAGTGATGAGAATTGATGTTTGTGGATAGAGATTTGAAGATTGCAGGTTGAGTTTTGAGTATTGAAAGCTGTGAATTGATGATACTCTATTGAGGATTGAGGATTGACAACTGATTGTTGATGTCTGAGGTCTGAAGATTGAGGATTCAGGATTGAGGATTCAGGATTGAGGTTTGAGTACTGAGGATTGAGGATTGAGGATTGAGGATTGAGGGTGGAGGACTGAGGATTGAGGATGGAGGACTGAGGATTGAAAATTGAGGATTGAGGATTGAGGATGAGAGCTGAGGGTTGAGGATTGAAGTTTGAGGACTGAAGACTGAGGATCGAGGATTGAGAATTGAGGATTGACGATTGAGGATTGAGGATAGAGGATTGAAGATTGAGTATTGAGGATTGAAGACTGACGATTGAGGATTGAGGATTGAGGATTGAGGATTGAGGATTGAGGATTGAAGATTGAGTATTGAGGATTGAAGATTGAGGATTGAGGATTGACGATTGAGGATTGAGGATTGAAGTTTGAGGATGAGGGCTGAGGGTTGGGGATTGAGGTTTGAGGACTGAGGGCTGAGGATTGAGGATTGAGAATTGAGGATTGAGGATTGAGGATTGAAGATTGAGTATTGAGGATTGAAGACTGACGATTCAGGATTGAGGATTGAGGATTGAGGATTGAGGATTGAGGATTGAAGATTGAGTATTGAGGATTGAAGGTTGAGGATTGAGGATTGAGGATTGAGGATTGAGGATTGAAGACTGAGGATTGGGTATTGAAGATTGAGTATTGAGGATTGAAGACTGACGATTGAGTATTGAGGATTGAGGATTGAGGATTGAGGATTGAGGATTGAAGATTGGGGATTGAGGATTGAGGATTGAGGATTGAAGGTTGAGGATGGGGGCTGAGGGTTGAGGATTGAGGTTTGAGGACTGAGGGCTGAGCCTTGAGGATTGAGAATTCAGGATTGAGGATTGAGGATTGAGGATTGAGGATTGAGGATTGAGGATTGAGGATTGAGGATTGAGAATTGAGGATTGAGGATTGAAGATTGAGAATTGGGGATTAAAGATTGAGAATTGAGGATTGAGGATTGATGATTGAGGATTGAAGATTGAGGATTGGGGACTGAGTGTTGAGGGTTGAGTGGTGAGAATTGATGTTTGTGGATAGAGATTTGAAGACTGCAGGTTGAGCTTTGAGTATTGAAAGGTGTGAATTGATGATATTCTATTGAGGATTGAGGATTGACAACTGATTGTTGAGGTCTGATTTCTGAAGATTGAGGATTCAGGATTAAGGATTCAGGATTGAGGTTTGAGGACTGAGGATTGAGGATTGAGGATTGAGGATTGAGGATTGAGGACTGAGGATTGAAGATTGAGTATCGAGGATTGAATATTGAGGATTGAGGATTGAGGATTGAGGATTGAGGATTGAAGTTTGAGGACGAGGGCTGAGGGTTGAGGATTGAGGTTTGAGGACTGAGGGCTGAGGATTGAGGATTGAGAATTGAGGATTGAGGATTGAGGATTGAAGATTGAGGATTCAGTATTGAGAATTGAAGATTGAGGATTGAGGATTGAGGATTGAGGATTGACGATGAGGTCTGAGGGTTGAGGATTGAGGATTGAGGATTGAGGATTGAGGATGAGGGCTGAGGGTTGAGGATTGAGGTTGGAGGACTGAGGGCTGAGGATTGAGGATTGAGAATTGAGGACTGAGGATTGCGGATTGAGGATTGAGGATTGAGGATTGAGGATTAAGGATTGATGATTGAGGATTGAAGATTGAGCATTGTGGACTGAGTGTTGAGGGTTGAGTGATGAGAACTGATGTTTGTGGATAGAGATTTGTTGATTATAGGTTGAGTTTTGAGTATTGAAAGCTGTGAATTGATGATATTCTATTGAGGATTGAGGATTGACAACTGATTGTTGATGTCTGAGGTCTGAAGATTGAGGATTCAGGATTGAGGATTCAGGATTGAGGTTTGAGGACTGAGGATTGAGGATTGAGGATTGAGGATTGAGGATTGAGCACTGAGGATTGAAGATTGAGGATTGAGGATTGAGGATGAGGGCTGAGGGTTGAGGATCGAGGTTTGAGGTCTGAAGGCTGAGGATCGAGGATTGAGAATTGAGGATTGACGATTGAGGATTGAGGATTGAGGATTGAAGATTGAGTATTGAGGATTGAAGACTGACGATTGAGGATTGAGGATTGAGGATTGAGGATTGAGGATTGAGGATTGAAGATTGGGGATTGAGGATGGAGGATTGAGGATTGAGGATTGAGGATTGACGATTGAGGATTGAAGATTGAGGATTGGGTACTGAGTATTGACAATTGAGGATTGAGGATTGAGGATTGAAGATTGAGGATTGGGGACTGAGTGTTGAGGTTTGAGTGATGAGAATTGATGTTTGTGGATAGAGATTTGAAGATTGCAGATTGAGTATTGAGTATTGAAAACTGTGAATTGAGGATATTCTATTGAGGATTGAGGATTGACAACTGATTGTTGATGACTGAGGGCTGAAGATTGAGGATTCAGGAATGAGGATTCAGAATTGAGGTTCGAGGACTGAGGATTGAGGGTTGAAGATTGAGGATTGAGAATTGAGGATTGAGGATTGAGGATTGAAGATTGAGTATTGAGGATTGAAGACTGACGATTGAGGATTGAGGATTGAGGATTGAGGATTGAGGATTGAGGATTGAAGATTGAGTATTGATGATTGAAGATTGAGGATTGAGGATTGAGGATTGAGGATTGAGGATTGAAGTTTGAGGATGAGGGCTGAGGGTTGAGGATTGACGTTTGAGGACTGAGAGCTGAGGATTGAGGATTGAGAATTGAGGATTGAGGATTGGGGATTGAAGATTGAGGATTGAGGATTGAGGATTGAACATTGAGGATTGAGGACTGAGGATTGAGAACTGAGGATTGAGGATTGAAGATTGAATATTGATGATTGAAGATTGAGGATTGATCATTGAGGGTTGTGGATTGAGGACGAGGACTGAGGGCTGAGTATTGATGTTTGAGGTCTGAGGATTGAGGATTGAGGATTGAGAATTGAGGATTGAGGATTGAGGATTGAAGATTGAGGATTGGGTATTGAGGATTGAGGAATGAGGATTGAGGATTGAGGATTGTGGATTGAGGATTGAGGATTGAGGATTGAGGATTGAGTATTGAGGATTGAAGATTGAGGATTGGGGACTGAGGATTGAAGACTGAGGATTGAGGATTGAGTATTGAGGGTTGAGGATTGAGGATTGAAGATTCAGTATTGAGGATTGAAGATTGAGAATTGAGGATTGAGGATTGAGCATTGAGGACTGAGTGTTGAGTGGTGAGTGATGAGAATTGATGATTGTGTATACAGGTTTGAAGATAGCAGATTGAGTATTGAGTATTGAAAACTGTGAATTGAGGATATTCTATTGAGGATTGAGGGTTGACAACTGATTGTTGATGACTGAGGGCTGAAGATTGAGGATTGAGGAATGCGGATTCAGAATTGAGGATTGAGGATTGAGGACTGAAGATTGAGGATTGGGTATTGAGGATTGAAGAATGAGGATCGAGGATTGAGGATTGAGGATTGAGGATTGAAGAAAGAGTATTGAGGATTGAAGATTGAGGATTGGGGATTGAGGATTGAGGATTTAGGATTGAAGATTGAGGATGAGGGCTGAGGGTTGAGGATTGAGGTTTGAGGACTGAGGGCTGAGCCTTGAGGATTGAGGATTGAGGATTGAGGATTGAAGAAAGAGTATTGAGGATTGAAGATTGAGGATTGGGGATTGAGGATTGAGGATTTAGGATTGAAGATTGAGGATGAGGGCTGAGGGTTGAAGATTGAGGTTTGAGGACTGAGGGCTGAGCCTTGAGGATTGAGGATTGAGGATTGAGGATTGAGGATTGAAGTTTGAGGATGAGGGCTGAGGGTTGAGGATTGACGTTTGAGGACTGAGGCCTGAGGATTGAGGATTGAGAATTGAGGATTGAGGATTGAAGATTGAGGATTGAGGATTGAGGATTGAGGATTGAGGATTGACGATTGAGGATTGAAGATTGAGGATTGGGTACTGAGTATTGACAATTGAGGATTGAGGATTGAGGATTGAGGATTGAGGATTGAGGATTGAGGATTGAGGATTGAAGATTGAGTATCGAGGATTGAAGATTGAGGATTGAGGATTGAGGATTGAGGATTGAGGATTGAGAGTTGAGGATTGAGGATTGAGGATTGAAGATTGAGGATTCAGTATTGAGGATTGATGATTGAGGATTGAAGTTTGAGGATTGGGGACTGAGTGTTCAGGGTTGAGTGATGAGAATTGATGTTTGTGGATAGAGAATTGAAGATTGCAGGTTGAGTTTTGAGTATTGAAAGCTGTGAATTGATGATACTCTATTGAGGATTGAGGACTGACAACTGATTGTTGATGTCTGAGGTCTGAAGATTGAGGATTCAGAATTCAGGATTCAGGATTCAGGATTGAGGTTTGAGGACTGAGGATTGAGGATTGAGGATTGAGGATAGAGGATGGAGGACTGAGGATTGAAAATTGAGGATTGAGGATTGAGGATGAGGGCTGAGGGTTGAGGATTGAAGTTTGAGGACTGAAGACTGAGGATCGAGGATTGAGAATTGAGGATTGACGATTGAGGATTGAGGATAGAGGATTGAAGATTGAGTATTGAGGATTGAAGACTGACGATTGAGGATTGAGGATTGAGGATTGAGGATTGAGGATTGAAGATTGAGTATTGAGGATTGAAGATTGAGGATTGAGGATTGACGATTGAGGATTGAGGATTGAGGATTGAAGACTGAGGATTGGGTATTGAGGATTGAGGATTGAGGATTGAGGATTGAGGATTGAAGAAAGAGTATTGAGGATTGAAGATTGAGGATTGGGGATTGAGGATTGAGGATTTAGGATTGAAGATTGAGGATGAGGGCTGAGGGTTGAGGATTGAGGTTTGAGGACTGAGGGCTGAGCCTTGAGGATTGAGGATTGAGGATTGAGGATTGAGGATTGAAGTTTGAGGATGAGGGCTGAGGGTTGAGGATTGACGTTTGAGGACTGAGGGCTGAGGATTGAGGATTGAGAATTGAGGATTGAGGATTGAAGATTGAGGATTCAGGATTGAGGATTGAGGATTGAGGATTGACGATTGAGGATTGAAGATTGAGGATTGGGTACTGAGTATTGACAATTGAGGATTGAGGATTGAGGATTGAGGATTGAGGATTGAGGATTGAAGATTGAGTATCGAGGATTGAAGATTGAGGATTGAGGATTGAGGATTGAGGATTGAGGATTGAAGTTTGAGGACGAGGGCTGAGGGTTGAGGATTGAGGTTTGAGGACTGAGGGCTGAGGATTGAGGATTGAGAGTTGAGGATTGAGGATTGAGGATTGAAGATTGAGGATACAGTATTGAGGATTGAAGATTGAGGATTGAGGATTGAGGATTGAGGATTGACGATGAGGTCTGATGGTTGAGGATTGAGGATGAGGGCTGAGGGTTGAGGATTGAGGTTTGAGGACTGAGGGCTGAGGATTGAGGATTGAGAATTGAGGACTGAGGATTGAGGATTGAGGATTGAGGATTGAGGATTGAGGATTGAGGATTGAGGATTGAGAATTGAAGATTGAGTATTGGGGATTAAAAATTGAGAATTGAGGATTGAGGATTGATGATTGAGGATTGAAGTTTGAGGATTGGGGACTGAGTGTTCAGGGTTGAGTGATGAGAATTGATGTTTGTGGATAGAGATTTGAAGATTGCAGGTTGAGTTTTGAGTATTGAAAGCTGTGAATTGATGATACTCTATTGAGGATTGAGGATTGACAACTGATTGTTGATGTCTGAGGTCTGAAGATTGAGGATTCAGGATTGAGGATTCAGGATTGAGGTTTGAGGACTGAGGATTGAGGATTGAGGATTGAGGATTGAGGATGGAGGACTGAGGATTGAAAATTGAGGATTGAGGATTGAGGATGAGGGCTGAGGGTTGAGGATTGAAGTTTGAAGACTGAAGACTGAGGATCGAGGATTGAGAATTGAGGATTGACGATTGAGGATTGAGGATAGAGGATTGAAGATTGAGTATTGAGGATTGAAGACTGACGATTGAGGATTGAGGATTGAGGATTGGGGATTGGGGATTGAGGATTGAGGATTGAAGATTGAGGATGAGGGCTGAGGGTTGAGGATTGAGGTTTGAGGACTGAGGGCTGAGCCTTGAGGATTGAGAAATGAGGATTGAGGATTGAGGATTGAGGATTGAGGATTGAGGATTGAGGAATGAGGATTGAGGATTGAGGATTGAGGATTGAGGATTGAAGATTGAGAATTGGGGATTAAAGATTGAGAATTGAGGATTGAGGATTGATGATTGAGGAATGAAGATTGAGGATTGGGGACTGAGTGTTGAGGGTTGAGTGATGAGAATTGATGTTTGTGGATAGAGATTTGAAGATTGCAGGTTGAGTTTTGAGTATTGAAAGGTGTGAATTGATGATATTCTATTGAGGATTGAGGATTGACAACTGATTGTTGAGGTCTGATTTCTGAAGATTGAGGATTCAGGATTGAGGATTCAGGATTGAGGTTTGAGGACTGAGGATTGAGGATTGAGGATTGAGGATTGAGGATTGAGGACTGAGGATTGAAGATTGAGGATTGAGGATTGAGGATGAGGGCTGAGGGTTGAGGATCGAGGTTTGAGGTCTGAAGGCTGAGGATCGAGGATTGAGAATTGAGGATTGACGATTGAGCATTGAGGATTGAGGATTGAAGATTGAGTATTGAGGATTGAAGACTGACGATTGAGGATTGAGGATTGAGGATTGAGGATTGAGGATTGAGGATTGAAGATTGGGGATTGAGGATTGAGGATTGAGGATTGAAGATTGAGGATGAGGGCTGAGGGTTGAGGATTGAGGTTTGAGGACTGAGGGCTGAGCCTTGAGGATTGAGAATTGAGGATTGAGGATTGAGGATTGAGGATTGAGGATTGAGGATTGAGGATTGAGGATTGAGGATTGAGGATTGAGGATTGAGGATTGAAGATTGAGAATTGGGGATTAAAGATTGAGAATTGAGGATTGAGGATTGATGATTGAGGATTGAAGATTGAGGATTGGGACTGAGTGTTGAGGGTTGAGTGGTGAGAATTGATGTTTGTGGATAGAGATTTGAAGATTGCAGGTTGAGTTTTGAGTATTGAAAGGTGTGAATTGATGATATTCTATTGAGGATTGAGGATTGACAACTGATTGTTGAGGTCTGATTTCTGAAGATTGAGGATTCAGGATTAAGGATTCAGGATTGAGGTTTGAGGACTGAGGATTGAGGATTGAGGATTGAGGATTGAGGATTGAGGACTGAGGATTGAAGATTGAGTATCGAGGATTGAATATTGAGGATTGAGGATTGAGGATTGAAGATTGAGTATTGAGGATTGAAGATTGAAGATTGAGGATTGAGGATTGAGGATTGAGGATTGAAATTTGACGACTGATGATTGAGGATTGAGGATTGAGGATTGAAGATTGAATATTGATGATTGAAGATAGAGGATTGAGGATTGAGGGTTGTGGATTAAGGACGAGGACTGAGGGCTGAGTATTGATGTTTGAGGTCTGTGGATTGAGGATTGAGGATTGAGAATTGAGGATTGAGGATTGAGGACTGAAGATTGAGGATTGGGTATTGAGGATTGAAGAATGAGGATAGAGGATTGAGGATTGAGGATTGAGGATCGAAGAAAGAGTATTGAGGATTGAAGATTGAGGATTGGGGATTGAGGATTGAGGATTGAGGATTGAAGATTGAGGATGAGGGCTGAGGGTTGAGGATTGAGGTTTGAGGACTGAGGGCTGAGGATTGAGGATTGAGAATTGAGGATTGAGGATTGAGTATTGGGGATTAAAGATTGAGAATTGAGGATTGAGGATTGATGATTGAGGATTGAAGATTGAGGATTGGGGACTGAGTGTTGAGGGTTGAGTGATGACAATTGATGTTCGTGGATAGAGATTTGAAGATTGCAGGTTGAGTTTTGAGTATTGAAAGGTGTGAATTGATGATATTCTATTGAGGATTGAGGATTGGCAACTGATTGTTGAGGTCTGATTTCTGAAGGTTGAGGATTCAGGATTGAGGATTCAGGATTGAGGTTTGAGGACTGAGGTTTGAGGATTGAGGATTGAGGATTGAGGACTGAGGATTGAGGATTGAGGATTGAGGATTGAGGATGAGGGCTGAGGATTGAGGATTGAGGTTTGAGGACTGAAGACTGAGGATCGAGGATTGAGAATTGAGGATTGACGATTGAGGATTGAGGATTGAGGATTGAAGATTGAGTATTGAGGATTGAAGACTGACGATTTAGGATTGAGGATTGAGGATTGAGAATTGAGGATTGAGGATTGAAGATTGAGTATTGAGGAATGAAGATTGAGGATTGAGGATTGAGGATTGAGGATTGAGGATTGAAGTTTGAGGATGAGGGCTGAGGGTTGAGGATTGACGTTTGAGGGCTGAGGGCTGAGGATTGAGGATTGAGAATTGAGGATTGAGGATTGAGGATTGAAGATTGAGGATTGAGTATTGAGGATTGAAGATTGAGGATTGAGGATTGAGGATTGAGGATTGAGGATGAGGGCTGAGGGTTGAGGATTGAGGTTTGAGGACTGAGGACTGAGGATTGAGGATTGAGAATTGAGGATTGAGGATTGAGGATTGAAGATTGAGGATTGGGTATTGAGGATTGAACATTGAGGATTGAGTATTGAGGATTGAGGATTGAGGATTGAGGATTGAGGATTGAGGATTGAGGATGAGGGCTGAGGATTGAGGATTGAGGTTTGAGGACTGAAGACTGAGGATCGAGGATTGAGAATTGAGGATTGAGGATTGAGGATTGAGGATTGAAGAAAGAGTATTGAGGATTGAAGATTGAGGATTGGGGATTGAGGATTGAGGATTGAGGATTGAAGATTGAGGATGAGGGCTGAGGGTTGAGGATTGAGGCTTGAGGACTGAGGGCTGAGGATTGAGGATTGAGAATTGAGGATTGAGGATTGAGGATTGAAGATTGAGGATTGTGTATTGTGGATTGAAGATTGAGGATTGAGGATTGAGTATTGAGGATTGAGGATTGAGGATTGAAGATTGAGGATTGGGTATTGAGGATTGAGGAATGAGGATTGAGGAGTGAGGATTGTGGATTGAGGAATGAAGGTTGAGGATTGAGGATTGAGGATTGAGGATTGAGGATTGAGGATTGAGGATTGAGGATTGAGGATTGAAGATTGAGGATGAGGGCTGAGGGTTGAGGATTGAGGTTTGAGGACTGAGGGCTGAGGATTGAGGATTGAGAATTGAGGATTGAGGATTGAGGATTGAGGATTGAGGATTGAGGATTGAGGATTGAGGATTGAGGATTGAGGATTGAGGATTGAGGATTGAAGATTGAGTATTGGGGATTAAAGATTGAGAATTGAGGATTGAGGATTGATGATTGAGGATTGAAGATTGAGGATTGGGGACTGAGTGTTGAGGGTTGAGTGATGACAATTGATGTTTGTGGATAGAGATTTGAAGATTGCAGGTTGAGTTTTGAGTATTGAAAGGTGTGAATTGATGATATTCTATTGAGGATTGAGGATTGACAACTGATTGTTGAGGTCTGATTTCTGAAGGTTGAGGATTCAGGATTGAGGATTCAGGATTGAGGTTTGAGGACTGAGGATTGAGGATTGAGGATTGAGGATTGAGGATTGAGGACTGAGGATTGAGGATTGAGGATTGAGGATTGAGGATGAGGGCTGAGGATTGAAGATTGAGGATTGAGGATTGAGGATGAGGGCTGAGGGTTGAGGATCGAGGTTTGAGGTCTGAAGGCTGAGGATCGAGGATTGAGAATTGAGGATTGACGATTGAGGATTGAGGATTGAGGATTGAAGATTGAGTATTGAGGATTGAAGACTGACGATTGAGGATTGAGGATTGAGGATTGAGGATTGAGGATTGAGGATTGAAGATTGGGGATTGAGGATTGAGGATTGAGGATTGAAGATTGAGGATGAGGGCTGAGGGTTGAGGATTGAGGTTTGAGGACTGAGGGCTGAGCCTTGAGGATTGAGAATTGAGGATTAAGGATTGAGGATTGAGGATTGAGGATTGAGGATTGAGGATTGAGGATTGAGGATTGAGTATTGAGGATTGAAGATTGAGAATTGGGGATTAAAGATTGAGAATTGAGGATTGAGGATTAATGATTGAGGATTGAAGATTGAGGATTGGGGACTGAGTGTTGAGGGTTGAGTGATGAGAATTGATGTTTGTGGATAGAGATTTGAAGATTGCAGGTTGAGTTTTGAGTATTGAAAGGTGTGAATTGATGATATTCTATTGAGGATTGAGGATTGACAACTGATTGTTGAGGTCTGATTTCTGAAGATTGAGGATTCAGGATTAAGGATTCAGGGTTGAGGTTTGAGGACTGAGGATTGAGGATTGAGGATTGAGGATTGAGGATTGAGGACTGAGGATTGAAGATTGAGTATCGAGGATTGAATATTGAGGATTGAGGATTGAGGATTGAGGATTGAGGATTGAAGTTTGAGGACGAGGGCTGAGGGTTGAGGATTGAGGTTTGAGGACTGAGGGCTGAGGAATGAGGATTGAGAATTGAGGATTGAGGATTGAGGATTGAAGATTGAGGATTCAGTATTGAGGATTGAAGATTGAGGATTGAGGATTGAGGATTGAGGATTGACGATGAGGTCTGAGGGTTGAGGATTGAGGATTGAGGATTGAGGATTGAGGATGAGGGCTGAGGGTTGAGGATTGAGGTTGGAGGACTGAGGGCTGAGGATTGAGGATTGAGAATTGAGGACTGAGGACGGCGGATTGAGGATTGAGGATTGAGGATTGAGGATTGAGGATTGATGATTGAGGATTGAAGATTGAGCATTGTGGACTGAGTGTTCAGGGTTGAGTGATGAGAATTGATGTTTGTGGATAGAGATTTGTTGATTATAGGTTGAGTTTTGAGTATTGAAAGCTGTGAATTGATGATATTCTATTGAGGATTGAGGATTGACAACTGATTGTTGATGTCTGAGGTCTGAAGATTGAGTATTCAGGATTGAGGATTCAGGATTGAGGTTTGAGGACTGAGGATTGAGGACTGAGGATTGAGGATTGAGGATGGAGGATTGAGGATTGATGATTGAGGATTGAAGATTGAGGATTGGGGACTGAGTGTTCAGGGTTGAGTGATGAGAATTGATGTTTGTGGGTAGAGATTTGAAGATTGCAGGTTGAGTTTTGAGTATTGAAAGCTGTGAATTGATGATATTCTATTGAGGATTGAGGATTGACGACTGATTGTTGATATCTGAGGTCTGAAGATTGAGGATTCAGGATTGAGGATTCAGGATTGAGGTTTGAGGACTGAGGACTGAGGATTGAGGATTGAGGATTGAGGATGGAGAACTGAGGATTGAAGATTGAGGATTGAGGATTGAGGTTTGAGGACTGAGGGCTGAGGATTGAGGATTGAGAATTGAGGATTGAGGATTGAGGGTTGAAGATTGAGGCTTGGGTATTGAGGATTGAACATTGACGATTGAGGATTGAGGATTGAGGATTGAGGATTGAGGATTGAAGATTGAATATTGATGATTGAAGATTGAGGATTGAGGATTGAGGGTTGTGGATTGAGGACGAGGACTGAGGGCTGAGCGTTGATGTTTGAGGTCTGTGGATTGAGGATTGAGGATTGAGAATTGAGGATTGAGGATTGAGGACTGAAGATTGAGGATTGGGTATTGAGGATTGAAGAATGAGGATCGAGGATTGAGGATTGAGGATTGAGGATTGAAGAAAAAGTATTGAGGATTGAAGATTGAGGACTGGGGATTGAGGATTTAGGATTGAAGATTGAGGATGAGGGCTGAGGGTTGAGGATTGAGGTTTGAGGACTGAGGGCTGAGCCTTGAGGATTGAGGATTGAGGATTGAGGATTGAGGATTGAAGTTTGAGGATGAGGGCTGAGGGTTGAGGATTGACGTTTGAGGACTGAGGGCTGAGGATTGAGGATTGAGAATTGAGGATTGAGGATTGAAGATTGAGGATGGAGGATTGAGGATTGAGGATTGAGGATTGACGATTGAGGATTGAAGATTGAGGATTGGGTACTGAGTATTGACAATTGAGGATTGAGGATTGAGGATTGAAGATTGAGGATTGGGGACTGAGTGTTGAGGTTTGAGTGATGAGAATTGATGTTTGTGGATAGAGATTTGAAGATTGCAGATTGAGTATTGAGTATTGAAAACTGTGAATTGAGGATATTCTATTGAGGATTGAGGATTGACAACTGATTGTTGATGACTGAGGGCTGAAGATTGAGGATTCAGGAATGAGGATTCAGAATTGAGGTTCGAGGACTGAGGATTGAGGGTTGAAGATTGAGGATTGAGAATTGAGGATTGAGGATTGAGGATTGAAGATTGAGTATTGAGGATTGAAGACTGACGATTGAGGATTGAGGATTGAGGATTGAGGATTGAGGATTGAGGATTGAAGATTGAGTATTGATGATTGAAGATTGAGGATTGAGGATTGAGGATTGAGGATTGAGGATTGAAGTTTGAGGATGAGGGCTGAGGGTTGAGGATTGACGTTTGAGGACTGAGAGCTGAGGATTGAGGATTGAGAATTGAGGATTGAGGATTGAGGATTGAAGATTGAGGATTGAGGATTGAGGATTGAACATTGAGGATTGAGGACTGAGGATTGAGAACTGAGGATTGAGGATTGAAGATTGAATATTGATGATTGAAGATTGAGGATTGAGCATTGAGGGTTGTGGATTGAGGACGAGGACTGAGGGCTGAGTATTGATGTTTGAGGTCTGAGGATTGAGGATTGAGGATTGAGAATTGAGGATTGAGGATTGAGGATTGAAGATTGAGGATTGGGTATTGAGGATTGAGGAATGAGGATTGAGGATTGAGGATTGTGGATTGAGGATTGAGGATTGAGGATTGAGGATTGAGTATTGAGGATTGAAGATTGAGGATTGGGGACTGAGGATTGAAGACTGAGGATTGAGGATTGAGTATTGAGGGTTGAGGATTGAGGATTGAAGATTCAGTATTGAGGATTGAAGATTGAGAATTGAGGATTGAGGATTGAGCATTGAGGACTGAGTGTTGAGTGGTGAGTGATGAGAATTGATGATTGTGTATACAGGTTTGAAGATTGCAGATTGAGTATTGAGTATTGAAAACTGTGAATTGAGGATATTCTATTGAGGATTGAGGGTTGACAACTGATTGTTGATGACTGAGGGCTGAAGATTGAGGATTGAGGAATGCGGATTCAGAATTGAGGATTGAGGATTGAGGACTGAAGATTGAGGATTGGGTATTGAGGATTGAAGAATGAGGATCGAGGATTGAGGATTGAGGATTGAGGATTGAAGAAAGAGTATTGAGGATTGAAGATTGAGGATTGGGGATTGAGGATTGAGGATTTAGGATTGAAGATTGAGGATGAGGGCTGAGGGTTGAGGATTGAGGTTTGAGGACTGAGGGCTGAGCCTTGAGGATTGAGGATTGAGGATTGAGGATTGAAGAAAGAGTATTGAGGATTGAAGATTGAGGATTGGGGATTGAGGATTGAGGATTTAGGATTGAAGATTGAGGATGAGGGCTGAGGGTTGAAGATTGAGGTTTGAGGACTGAGGGCTGAGCCTTGAGGATTGAGGATTGAGGATTGAGGATTGAGGATTGAAGTTTGAGGATGAGGGCTGAGGGTTGAGGATTGACGTTTGAGGACTGAGGCCTGAGGATTGAGGATTGAGAATTGAGGATTGAGGATTGAAGATTGAGGATTGAGGATTGAGGATTGAGGATTGAGGATTGACGATTGAGGATTGAAGATTGAGGATTGGGTACTGAGTATTGACAATTGAGGATTGAGGATTGAGGATTGAGGATTGAGGATTGAGGATTGAGGATTGAGGATTGAAGATTGAGTATCGAGGATTGAAGATTGAGGATTGAGGATTGAGGATTGAGGATTGAGGATTGAGAGTTGAGGATTGAGGATTGAGGATTGAAGATTGAGGATTCAGTATTGAGGATTGATGATTGAGGATTGAAGTTTGAGGATTGGGGACTGAGTGTTCAGGGTTGAGTGATGAGAATTGATGTTTGTGGATAGAGAATTGAAGATTGCAGGTTGAGTTTTGAGTATTGAAAGCTGTGAATTGATGATACTCTATTGAGGATTGAGGACTGACAACTGATTGTTGATGTCTGAGGTCTGAAGATTGAGGATTCAGAATTCAGGATTCAGGATTCAGGATTGAGGTTTGAGGACTGAGGATTGAGGATTGAGGATTGAGGATAGAGGATGGAGGACTGAGGATTGAAAATTGAGGATTGAGGATTGAGGATGAGGGCTGAGGGTTGAGGATTGAAGTTTGAGGACTGAAGACTGAGGATCGAGGATTGAGAATTGAGGATTGACGATTGAGGATTGAGGATAGAGGATTGAAGATTGAGTATTGAGGATTGAAGACTGACGATTGAGGATTGAGGATTGAGGATTGAGGATTGAGGATTGAAGATTGAGTATTGAGGATTGAAGATTGAGGATTGAGGATTGACGATTGAGGATTGAGGATTGAGGATTGAAGACTGAGGATTGGGTATTGAGGATTGAGGATTGAGGATTGAGGATTGAGGATTGAAGAAAGAGTATTGAGGATTGAAGATTGAGGATTGGGGATTGAGGATTGAGGATTTAGGATTGAAGATTGAGGATGAGGGCTGAGGGTTGAGGATTGAGGTTTGAGGACTGAGGGCTGAGCCTTGAGGATTGAGGATTGAGGATTGAGGATTGAGGATTGAAGTTTGAGGATGAGGGCTGAGGGTTGAGGATTGACGTTTGAGGACTGAGGGCTGAGGATTGAGGATTGAGAATTGAGGATTGAGGATTGAAGATTGAGGATTCAGGATTGAGGATTGAGGATTGAGGATTGACGATTGAGGATTGAAGATTGAGGATTGGGTACTGAGTATTGACAATTGAGGATTGAGGATTGAGGATTGAGGATTGAGGATTGAGGATTGAAGATTGAGTATCGAGGATTGAAGATTGAGGATTGAGGATTGAGGATTGAGGATTGAGGATTGAAGTTTGAGGACGAGGGCTGAGGGTTGAGGATTGAGGTTTGAGGACTGAGGGCTGAGGATTGAGGATTGAGAGTTGAGGATTGAGGATTGAGGATTGAAGATTGAGGATACAGTATTGAGGATTGAAGATTGAGGATTGAGGATTGAGGATTGAGGATTGACGATGAGGTCTGATGGTTGAGGATTGAGGATGAGGGCTGAGGGTTGAGGATTGAGGTTTGAGGACTGAGGGCTGAGGATTGAGGATTGAGAATTGAGGACTGAGGATTGAGGATTGAGGATTGAGGATTGAGGATTGAGGATTGAGGATTGAGGATTGAGAATTGAAGATTGAGTATTGGGGATTAAAAATTGAGAATTGAGGATTGAGGATTGATGATTGAGGATTGAAGTTTGAGGATTGGGGACTGAGTGTTCAGGGTTGAGTGATGAGAATTGATGTTTGTGGATAGAGATTTGAAGATTGCAGGTTGAGTTTTGAGTATTGAAAGCTGTGAATTGATGATACTCTATTGAGGATTGAGGATTGACAACTGATTGTTGATGTCTGAGGTCTGAAGATTGAGGATTCAGGATTGAGGATTCAGGATTGAGGTTTGAGGACTGAGGATTGAGGATTGAGGATTGAGGATTGAGGATGGAGGACTGAGGATTGAAAATTGAGGATTGAGGATTGAGGATGAGGGCTGAGGGTTGAGGATTGAAGTTTGAAGACTGAAGACTGAGGATCGAGGATTGAGAATTGAGGATTGACGATTGAGGATTGAGGATAGAGGATTGAAGATTGAGTATTGAGGATTGAAGACTGACGATTGAGGATTGAGGATTGAGGATTGGGGATTGGGGATTGAGGATTGAGGATTGAAGATTGAGGATGAGGGCTGAGGGTTGAGGATTGAGGTTTGAGGACTGAGGGCTGAGCCTTGAGGATTGAGAAATGGGGATTGAGGATTGAGGATTGAGGATTGAGGATTGAGGATTGAGGAATGAGGATTGAGGATTGAGGATTGAGGATTGAGGATTGAAGATTGAGAATTGGGGATTAAAGATTGAGAATTGAGGATTGAGGATTGATGATTGAGGAATGAAGATTGAGGATTGGGGACTGAGTGTTGAGGGTTGAGTGATGAGAATTGATGTTTGTGGATAGAGATTTGAAGATTGCAGGTTGAGTTTTGAGTATTGAAAGGTGTGAATTGATGATATTCTATTGAGGATTGAGGATTGACAACTGATTGTTGAGGTCTGATTTCTGAAGATTGAGGATTCAGGATTGAGGATTCAGGATTGAGGTTTGAGGACTGAGGATTGAGGATTGAGGATTGAGGATTGAGGATTGAGGACTGAGGATTGAAGATTGAGGATTGAGGATTGAGGATGAGGGCTGAGGGTTGAGGATCGAGGTTTGAGGTCTGAAGGCTGAGGATCGAGGATTGAGAATTGAGGATTGACGATTGAGGATTGAGGATTGAGGATTGAAGATTGAGTATTGAGGATTGAAGACTGACGATTGAGGATTGAGGATTGAGGATTGAGGATTGAGGATTGAGGATTGAAGATTGGGGATTGAGGATGGAGGATTGAGGATTGAGGATTGAGGATTGACGATTGAGGATTGAAGATTGAGGATTGGGTACTGAGTATTGACAATTGAGGATTGAGGATTGAGGATTGAAGATTGAGGATTGGGGACTGAGTGTTGAGGTTTGAGTGATGAGAATTGATGTTTGTGGATAGAGATTTGAAGATTGCAGATTGAGTATTGAGTATTGAAAACTGTGAATTGAGGATATTCTATTGAGGATTGAGGATTGACAACTGATTGTTGATGACTGAGGGCTGAAGATTGAGGATTCAGGAATGAGGATTCAGAATTGAGGTTCGAGGACTGAGGATTGAGGGTTGAAGATTGAGGATTGAGAATTGAGGATTGAGGATTGAGGATTGAAGATTGAGTATTGAGGATTGAAGACTGACGATTGAGGATTGAGGATTGAGTATTGAGGATTGAGGATTGAGGATTGAAGATTGAGTATTGATGATTGAAGATTGAGGATTGAGGATTGAGGATTGAGGATTGAGGATTGAAGTTTGAGGATGAGGGCTGAGGGTTGAGGATTGACGTTTGAGGACTGAGAGCTGAGGATTGAGGATTGAGAATTGAGGATTGAGGATTGAGGATTGAAGATTGAGGATTGAGGATTGAGGATTGAACATTGAGGATTGAGGACTGAGGATTGAGAACTGAGGATTGAGGATTGAAGATTGAATATTGATGATTGAAGATTGAGGATTGAGCATTGAGGGTTGTGGATTGAGGACGAGGACTGAGGGCTGAGTATTGATGTTTGAGGTCTGAGGATTGAGGATTGAGGATTGAGAATTGAGGATTGAGGATTGAGGATTGAAGATTGAGGATTGGGTATTGAGGATTGAGGAATGAGGATTGAGGATTGAGGATTGTGGATTGAGGATTGAGGATTGAGGATTGAGGATTGAGTATTGAGGATTGAAGATTGAGGATTGGGGACTGAGGATTGAAGACTGAGGATTGAGGATTGAGTATTGAGGGTTGAGGATTGAGGATTGAAGATTCAGTATTGAGGATTGAAGATTGAGAATTGAGGATTGAGGATTGAGCATTGAGGACTGAGTGTTGAGTGGTGAGTGATGAGAATTGATGATTGTGTATACAGGTTTGAAGATTGCAGATTGAGTATTGAGTATTGAAAACTGTGAATTGAGGATATTCTATTGAGGATTGAGGGTTGACAACTGATTGTTGATGACTGAGGGCTGAAGATTGAGGATTGAGGAATGCGGATTCAGAATTGAGGATTGAGGATTGAGGACTGAAGATTGAGGATTGGGTATTGAGGATTGAAGAATGAGGATCGAGGATTGAGGATTGAGGATTGAGGATTGAAGAAAGAGTATTGAGGATTGAAGATTGAGGATTGGGGATTGAGGATTGAGGATTTAGGATTGAAGATTGAGGATGAGGGCTGAGGGTTGAGGATTGAGGTTTGAGGACTGAGGGCTGAGCCTTGAGGATTGAGGATTGAGGATTGAGGATTGAAGAAAGAGTATTGAGGATTGAAGATTGAGGATTGGGGATTGAGGATTGAGGATTTAGGATTGAAGATTGAGGATGAGGGCTGAGGGTTGAAGATTGAGGTTTGAGGACTGAGGGCTGAGCCTTGAGGATTGAGGATTGAGGATTGAGGATTGAGGATTGAAGTTTGAGGATGAGGGCTGAGGGTTGAGGATTGACGTTTGAGGACTGAGGCCTGAGGATTGAGGATTGAGAATTGAGGATTGAGGATTGAAGATTGAGGATTGAGGATTGAGGATTGAGGATTGAGGATTGACGATTGAGGATTGAAGATTGAGGATTGGGTACTGAGTATTGACAATTGAGGATTGAGGATTGAGGATTGAGGATTGAGGATTGAGGATTGAGGATTGAGGATTGAAGATTGAGTATCGAGGATTGAAGATTGAGGATTGAGGATTGAGGATTGAGGATTGAGGATTGAGAGTTGAGGATTGAGGATTGAGGATTGAAGATTGAGGATTCAGTATTGAGGATTGATGATTGAGGATTGAAGTTTGAGGATTGGGGACTGAGTGTTCAGGGTTGAGTGATGAGAATTGATGTTTGTGGATAGAGAATTGAAGATTGCAGGTTGAGTTTTGAGTATTGAAAGCTGTGAATTGATGATACTCTATTGAGGATTGAGGACTGACAACTGATTGTTGATGTCTGAGGTCTGAAGATTGAGGATTCAGAATTCAGGATTCAGGATTCAGGATTGAGGTTTGAGGACTGAGGATTGAGGATTGAGGATTGAGGATAGAGGATGGAGGACTGAGGATTGAAAATTGAGGATTGAGGATTGAGGATGAGGGCTGAGGGTTGAGGATTGAAGTTTGAGGACTGAAGACTGAGGATCGAGGATTGAGAATTGAGGATTGACGATTGAGGATTGAGGATAGAGGATTGAAGATTGAGTATTGAGGATTGAAGACTGACGATTGAGGATTGAGGATTGAGGATTGAGGATTGAGGATTGAAGATTGAGTATTGAGGATTGAAGATTGAGGATTGAGGATTGACGATTGAGGATTGAGGATTGAGGATTGAAGACTGAGGATTGGGTATTGAGGATTGAGGATTGAGGATTGAGGATTGAGGATTGAAGAAAGAGTATTGAGGATTGAAGATTGAGGATTGGGGATTGAGGATTGAGGATTTAGGATTGAAGATTGAGGATGAGGGCTGAGGGTTGAGGATTGAGGTTTGAGGACTGAGGGCTGAGCCTTGAGGATTGAGGATTGAGGATTGAGGATTGAGGATTGAAGTTTGAGGATGAGGGCTGAGGGTTGAGGATTGACGTTTGAGGACTGAGGGCTGAGGATTGAGGATTGAGAATTGAGGATTGAGGATTGAAGATTGAGGATTCAGGATTGAGGATTGAGGATTGAGGATTGACGATTGAGGATTGAAGATTGAGGATTGGGTACTGAGTATTGACAATTGAGGATTGAGGATTGAGGATTGAGGATTGAGGATTGAGGATTGAAGATTGAGTATCGAGGATTGAAGATTGAGGATTGAGGATTGAGGATTGAGGATTGAGGATTGAAGTTTGAGGACGAGGGCTGAGGGTTGAGGATTGAGGTTTGAGGACTGAGGGCTGAGGATTGAGGATTGAGAGTTGAGGATTGAGGATTGAGGATTGAAGATTGAGGATACAGTATTGAGGATTGAAGATTGAGGATTGAGGATTGAGGATTGAGGATTGACGATGAGGTCTGATGGTTGAGGATTGAGGATGAGGGCTGAGGGTTGAGGATTGAGGTTTGAGGACTGAGGGCTGAGGATTGAGGATTGAGAATTGAGGACTGAGGATTGAGGATTGAGGATTGAGGATTGAGGATTGAGGATTGAGTATTGAGGATTGAGAATTGAAGATTGAGTATTGGGGATTAAAAATTGAGAATTGAGGATTGAGGATTGATGATTGAGGATTGAAGTTTGAGGATTGGGGACTGAGTGTTCAGGGTTGAGTGATGAGAATTGATGTTTGTGGATAGAGATTTGAAGATTGCAGGTTGAGTTTTGAGTATTGAAAGCTGTGAATTGATGATACTCTATTGAGGATTGAGGATTGACAACTGATTGTTGATGTCTGAGGTCTGAAGATTGAGGATTCAGGATTGAGGATTCAGGATTGAGGTTTGAGGACTGAGGATTGAGGATTGAGGATTGAGGATTGAGGATGGAGGACTGAGGATTGAAAATTGAGGATTGAGGATTGAGGATGAGGGCTGAGGGTTGAGGATTGAAGTTTGAAGACTGAAGACTGAGGATCGAGGATTGAGAATTGAGGATTGACGATTGAGGATTGAGGATAGAGGATTGAGGATTGAGGATTGAGGATTGAAATTTGACGACTGATGATTGAGGATTGAGGATTGAGGATTGAAGATTGAATATTGATGATTGAAGATTGAGGATTGAGGATTGAGGGTTGTGGATTGAGGACGAGGACTGAGGGCTGAGTATTGATGTTTGAGGTCTGTGGATTGAGGACTGAGGATTGAGAATTGAGGATTGAGGATTGAGGACTGAAGATTGAGGATTGGGTATTGAGGATTGAAGAATGAGGATAGAGGATTGAGGATTGAGGATTGAGGATCGAAGAAAGAGTATTGAGGATTGAAGATTGAGGATTGGGGATTGAGGATTGAGGATTGAGGATTGAAGATTGAGGATGAGGGCTGAGGGTTGAGGATTGAGGTTTGAGGACTGAGGGCTGAGGATTGAGGATTGAGAATTGAGGATTGAGGATTGAGGATTGAGGATTGAGGATTGAGGATTGAGGATTGAGGATTGAGGATTGAGGATTGAAGATTGAGTATTGGGGATTAAAGATTGAGAATTGAGGATTGAGGATTGATGATTGAGGATTGAAGATTGAGGATTGGGGACTGAGTGTTGAGGGTTGAGTGATGACAATTGATGTTTGTGGATAGAGATTTGAAGATTGCAGGTTGAGTTTTGAGTATTGAAAGGTGTGAATTGATAATACTCTATTGAGGATTGAGGATTGACAACTGATTGTTGAGGTCTGATTTCTGAAGGTTGAGGATTCAGGATTGAGGATTCAGGATTGAGGTTTGAGGACTGAGGATTGAGGATTGAGGATTGAGGATTGAGGATTGAGCACTGAGGATTGAGGATTGAGGATTGAGGATTGAGGATGAGGGCTGAGGATTGAGGATTGAGGTTTGAGGACTGATGACTGAGGATCGAGGATTGGGAATTGAGGATTGACGATTGAGGATTGAGGATTGAGGACTGAAGATTGAGTATTGAGGATTGAAGACTGACGATTTAGGATTGAGGATTGAGGATTGAGAATTGAGGATTGAGGATTGAAGATTGAGTATTGAGGAATGAAGATTGAGGATTGAGGATTGAGGATTGAGGATTGAGGATTGAAGTTTGAGGATGAGGGCTGAGGGTTGAGGATTGACGTTTGAGGGCTGAGGGCTGAGGATTGAGGATTGAGAATTGAGGATTGAGGATTGAGGATTGAAGATTGAGGATTGAGTATTGAGGATTGAAGATTGAGGATTGAGGATTGAGGATTGAGGATGAGGGCTGAGGGTTGAGGATTGAGGTTTGAGGACTGAGGACTGAGGATTGAGGATTGAGAATTGAGGATTGAGGATTGAGGATTGAAGATTGAGGATTGGGTATTGAGGATTGAACATTGAGGATTGAGTATTGAGGATTGAGGATTGAGGATTGAGGATTGAAGATTGAATATTGATGATTGAAGATTGAGGATTGAGCATTGAGGGTTGTGGATTGAGGACGAGGACTGAGGGCTGAGTATTGATGTTTGAGGTCTGAGGATTGAGGATTGAGGATTGAGAATTGCGGATTGAGGATTGAGGATTGAAGATTGAGGATTGGGTATTGAGGATTGAAGAATGAGGATTGAGGATTGAGGATTGAGGATTGAGGATTGAAGAAAGAGTATTGAGGATTGAAGAATGAGGATTGGGGATTGAGGATTGAGGATTGAGGATTGAAGATTGAGGATGAGGGCTGAGGGTTGAGGACTGAGAATTGAGGATTGAGGATTGAGGATTGAGTATTTTGTATTGAGGATTGAGGATTGAAAATTCAGTATTGAGGATTGAAGATTGAGAATTGAGGATTGAGGATTGAGCATTGAGGACTGAGTGTTGAGTGGTGAGTGATGAGAATTGATGATTGTGTATACAGGCTTGAAGATTGCAGATTGAGTATTGGGTATTGAAAACTGTGAATTGAGGATATTCTATTGAGGATTGAGGATTGACAACTGCTTGTTGATGACTTAGTGCTGAAGATTGAGGATTCAGGAATGCGGATTCAGAATTGAGGTTCGAGGAATGAGGATAGAGGATTGAAGACTGAGTATTGAGGATTGAAGATTGAGGATTGAGGATTGAGGATCGAGGATTGAGGATTGAGTATTGAGGATTGAGGATTGAGTATTGAGGATTGAAGATTGAGTATTGAGGATTGAAGATTGAGGTTCGAAGATTGAGGATTGAGGATTGAGGATTGAAGTTTGAGGATGAGGGCTGAGGGATGAGGATTGAGGCTTGAGGACTGAGGGCTGAGGATTGAGGATTGAGAATTGAGGATTGAGGATTGAGGATTGAAGATTGAGGATTGTGTATTGTGGATTGAAGATTGAGGATTGAGGATTGAGAATTGAGGATTGAGGTTTGAGGATTGAAGATTGAGGATTGGGTATTGAGGATTGAGGAATGAGGATTGAGGAGTGAGGATTGTGGATTGAGGAATGAAGGTTGAGGATTGAGGATTGAGGATTGAGGATTGAGGATTGAGGATTGAGGATTGAAGATTGAGGATTGAAGATTGAGGATTGGGTATTGAGGATTGAACATTGAGGATTGAGGATTGAGAATTGAGGATTGAGGATTGAGGATTGAAGATTGAGGATTGAGTATTGAGTATTGAAGAATGAGGATAGAGGATTGAGGATTGAGGATTGAGGATCGAAGAAAGAGTATTGAGGATTGAAGATTGAGGATTGGGGATTGAGGATTGAGGATTGAGGATTGAAGATTGAGGATGAGGGCTGAGGGTTGAGGATTGAGGTTTGAGGACTGAGGGCTGAGGATTGAGGATTGAGAATTGAGGATTGAGGATTGAGGATTGAGGATTGAGGATTGAGGATTGAGGATTGAGGATTGAGGATTGAGGATTGAGGATTGAGGATTGAAGATTGAGTATTGGGGATTAAAGATTGAGAATTGAGGATTGAGGATTGATGATTGAGGATTGAAGATTGAGGATTGGGGACTGAGTGTTGAGGGTTGAGTGATGACAATTGATGTTTGCGGGTAGAGATTTGAAGATTGCAGGTTGAGTTTTGAGTATTGAAAGGTGTGAATTGATGATATTCTATTGAGGATTGAGGATTGACAACTGATTGTTGAGGTCTGATTTCTGAAGGTTGAGGATTCAGGATTGAGGATTCAGGATTGAGGTTTGAGGACTGAGGATTGAGGATTGAGGATTGAGGATTGAGGATTGAGGACTGAGGATTGAGGACTGAGGATTGAGGATTGAGGATGAGGGTTGAGGATTGAAGATTGAGGATTGAGGATTGAGGATGAGGGCTGAGGGTTGAGGATCGAGGTTTGAGGTCTGAAGGCTGAGGATCGAGGATTGAGAATTGAGGATTGACGATTGAGGATTGAGGGTTGAGGATTGAAGATTGAGTATTGAGGATTGAAGACTGACGATTGAGGATTGAGGATTGAGGATTGAGGATTGAGGATTGAGGATTGAAGATTGGGGATTGAGGATTGAGGATTGAGGATTGAAGATTGAGGATGAGGGCTGAGGGTTGAGGACTGCGGTTTGAGGACTGAGGGCTGAGCCTTGAGGATTGAGAATTGAGGATTGAGGATTGAGGATTGAGGATTGAGGATTGAGGATTGAGGATTGAGGATTGAGGATTGAGGATTGAGGATTGAGGATTGAAGACTGAGAATTGGGGATTAAAGGTTGAGAATTGAGGATTGAGGATTGATGATTGAGGATTGAAGATTGAGGATTGGGGACTGAGTGTTGAGGGTTGAGTGATGAGAATTGATGTTTGTGGATAGAGATTTGAAGATTGCAGGTTGAGTTTTGAGTATTGAAAGGTGTGAATTGATGATATTCTATTGAGGATTGAGGATTGACAACTGATTGTTGAGGTCTGATTTCTGAAGATTGAGGATTCAGGATTAAGGATTCAGGATTGAGGTTTGAGGACTGAGGATTGAGGATTGAGGATTGAGGATTGAGGATTGAGGACTGAGGATTGAAGATTGAGTATCGAGGATTGAATATTGAGGATTGAGGATTGAGGATTGAGGATTGAGGATTGAAGTTTGAGGACGAGGGCTGAGGGTTGAGGATTGAGGTTTGAGGACTGAGGGCTGAGGAATGAGGATTGAGAATTGAGGATTGAGGATTGAGGATTGAAGATTGAGGATTCAGTATTGAGGATTGAAGATTGAGGATTGAGGATTGAGGATTGAGGATTGACGATGAGGTCTGAGGGTTGAGGATTGAGGATTGAGGATTGAGGATTGAGGAGGGGGACTGAGGGTTGAGGATTGAGGTTGGAGGACTGAGGGCTGAGGATTGAGGATGGAGAATTGAGGACTGAGGATTGCGGATTGAGGATTGAGGATTGAGGATTGAGGATTGAGGATTGATGATTGAGGATTGAAGATTGAGCATTGTGGACTGAGTGTTCAGGGTTGAGTGATGAGAATTGATGTTTGTGGATAGGGATTTGTTGATTATAGGTTGAGTTTTGAGTATTGAAAGCTGTGAATTGATGATATTCTATTGAGGATTGAGGATTGACAACTGATTGTTGATGTCTGATTTCTGAAGATTGAGGATTCAGGATTAAGGATTCAGGATTGAGGTTTGAGGACTGAGGATTGAGGATTGAGGATTGAGGATTGAGGATTGAGGATTGAGGACTGCGGATTGAAGATTGAGTATCGAGGATTGAATATTGAGGATTGAGGATTGAGGATTGAGGATTGAGGATTGAAGTTTGAGGACGAGGGCTGAGGGTTGAGGATTGAGGTTTGAGGACTGAGGGCTGAGGATTGAGGATTGAGAATTGAGGATTGAGGATTGAGGATTGAAGATTGAGGATTCAGTATTGAGGATTGAAGATTGAGGATTGAGGATTGAGGATTGAGGATTGACGATGAGGTCTGAGGGTTGAGGATTGAGGATTGAGGATTGAGGATTGAAGATTGAGAATTGGGGATTAAAGATTGAGAATTGAGGATTGAGGATTGATGATTGAGGATTGAAGATTGAGGACTGGGGACTGAGTGTTGAGGGTTGAGTGATGAGAATTGATGTTTGTGGATAGAGATTTGAAGATTGCAGGTTGAGTTTTGAGTATTGAAATGTGTGAATTGATGATATTCTATTGAGGATTGAGGATTGACAACTGATTGTTGAGGTCTGATTTCTGAAGATTGAGGATTCAGGATTGAGGATTCAGGATTGAGGTTTGCGGACTGAGGATTGAGGATTGAGGATTGAGGATTGAGGATTGAGGATTGAGGACTGAGGATTGAAGATTGAGGATTGAGGATTGAGGATGAGGGCTGAGGGTTGAGGATCGAGGTTTGAGGTCTGAAGACTGAGGATCGAGGGTTGAGAATTGAGGATTGACGATTGAGGATTGAGGATTGAGGATTGAAGACTGACAATTGAGGATTGAGGATTGAGGATTGGGGATTGGGGATTGAGGATTGAGGATTGAAGATTGAGGATGAGGGCTGAGGGTTGAGGATTGAGGTTTGAGGACTGTGGGCTGAGCCTTGAGGATTGAGAATTGAGGATTGAGGATTGAGGATTGAGGATTGAGGATTGAGGATTGAGGATTGAGGATTGAGGATTGAGGATTGAGGATTGAGGATTGAAGATTGAGAATTGGGGATTAAAGATTGAGAATTGAGGATTGAGGACTGATGATTGACGAATGAAGATTGAGGATTGGGGACTGAGTGTTGAGGGTTGAGTGATGAGAATTGATGTTTGTGGATAGAGATTTGAAGATTGCAGGTTGAGTTTTGAGTATTGAAATGTGTGAATTGATGATATTCTATTGAGGATTGAGGATTGACAACTGATTGTTGAGGTCTGATTTCTGAAGATTGAGGATTCAGGATTGAGGATTCAGGATTGAGGTTTGAGGACTGAGGATTGAGGATTGAGGATTGAGGATTGAGGATTCAGGACAGAGGATTGAAGATTGAGGAATGAGGAGTGAGGATGATGGCTGATGGTTGAGGATCGAGGTTTGAGGTCTGAAGGCTGAGGATCGAGGATTGAGAATTGAGGATTGACGATTGAGGATTGAGGATTGAGGATTGAAGATTGAGTATTGAGGATTGAAGACTGACGATTGAGGATTGAGGATTGAGGATTGAGGATTGAGGATTGAGGATTGAGGATTGAAGATTGGGGAATGAGGATTGAGGATTGAGGATTGAAGATTGAGGATGAGGGCTGAGGGTTGAGGATTGAGGTTTGAGGACTGAGGGCTGAGCCTTGAGGATTGAGAATTGAGGATTGAGGATTGAGGATTGAGGATTGAGGATTGAGGATTCAGGATTGAGGATTGAGGATTGAGGATTGAGGATTGAAGATTGAGAATTGGGGATTAAAGATTGAGAATTGAGGATTGAGGATTGATGATTGAGGATTGAAGATTGAGGATAGGGGACTGAGTGTTGAGGGTTGAGTGATGAGAATTGATGTTTGTGGATAGAGATTTGAAGATTGCAGGTTGAGTTTTGAGTATTGAAAGGTGTGAATTGATGATATTCTCTTGAGGATTGAGGATTGACAACTGATTGTTGAGGTCTGATTTCTGAAGATTGAGGACTCAGGATTAAGGATTCAGGATTGAGGTTTGAGGACTGAGGATTGAGGATTGACGATTGAGGATTGAGGATTGAGGACTGAGGATTGAAGATTGAGATTCGAGGATTGAATATTGAGGATTGAGGATTGAGGATTGAGGATTGAGGATTGAGGATTGAGGATTGAGGATTGAAGTTTGAGGATTCAGTATTGAGGATTGAAGATTGAGGATTGAGGATTGAGGGTTGAGGATTGACGATGATGTCTGAGGGTTGAGGATTGAGGATTGAGGATTGAGGATTGAGGATGAGGGCTGAGGGTTGAGGATTGAGGTTGGAGGACTGAGGGCTGAGGATTGAGGATTGAGAATTGAGGACTGAGGATTGCGGATTGAGGATTGAGGATTGAGGATTGAGGATTGAGGATTGATGATTGAGGATTGAAGATTGAGCATTGTGGACTGAGTGTTTAGGGTTGAGTGATGAGAACTGATGTTTGTGGATAGAGATTTGTTGATTATAGGTTGAGTTTTGAGTATTGAAAGCTGTGAATTGATGATATTCTATTGAGGATTGAGGATTGACAACTGATTGTTGATGTCTGAGGTCTGAAGATTGAGTATTCAGGATTGAGGATTCAGGATTGAGGTTTGAGGACTGAGGATTGAGGATTGAGGATTGAGGATTGAGGATGGAGGATTGAGGATTGATGATTGAGGATTGAAGATTGAGGATTGGGGACTGAGTGTTCAGGGTTGAGTGATGAGAATTGATGTTTGTGGGTAGAGATTTGAAGATTGCAGGTTGAGTTTTGAGTATTGAAAGCTGTGAATTGATGATATTCTATTGAGGATTGAGGATTGACAACTGATTGTTGATGTCTGAGGTCTGAAGATTGAGGATTCAGGATTCAGGATTCAGGATTCAGGATTGAGGTTTGAGGACTGAGGATTGAGGATTGAGGATTGAGGATTGAGGATGGAGGACTGAGGATTGAAAATTGAGGATTGAGGATTGAGGATGAGGGCTGAGGGTTGAGGATTGAAGTTTTGAGGACTGAAGACTGAGGATCGAGGATTGAGGATTGAGGATTGAAGATTGAGGATTCAGTATTGAGGATTGAAGATTGAGGATTGAGGATTGAGGATTGAGGATTGACGATGAGGTCTGAGGGTTGAGGATTGAGGATTGAGGATTGAGGATTGAGGAGGGGGACTGAGGGTTGAGGATTGAGGTTGGAGGACTGAGGGCTGAGGATTGAGGATGGAGAATTGAGGACTGAGGATTGCGGATTGAGGATTGAGGATTGAGGATTGAGGATTGAGGATTGATGATTGAGGATTGAAGATTGAGCATTGTGGACTGAGTGTTCAGGGTTGAGTGATGAGAATTGATGTTTGTGGATAGGGATTTGTTGATTATAGGTTGAGTTTTGAGTATTGAAAGCTGTGAATTGATGATATTCTATTGAGGATTGAGGATTGACAACTGATTGTTGATGTCTGATTTCTGAAGATTGAGGATTCAGGATTAAGGATTCAGGATTGAGGTTTGAGGACTGAGGATTGAGGATTGAGGATTGAGGATTGAGGATTGAGGATTGAGGACTGCGGATTGAAGATTGAGTATCGAGGATTGAATATTGAGGATTGAGGATTGAGGATTGAGGATTGACGATTGAAGTTTGAGGACGAGGGCTGAGGGTTGAGGATTGAGGTTTGAGGACTGAGGGCTGAGGATTGAGGATTGAGAATTGAGGATTGAGGATTGAGGATTGAAGATTGAGGATTCAGTATTGAGGATTGAAGATTGAGGATTGAGGATTGAGGATTGAGGATTGACGATGAGGTCTGAGGGTTGAGGATTGAGGATTGAGGATTGAGGATTGAAGATTGAGAATTGGGGATTAAAGATTGAGAATTGAGGATTGAGGATTGATGATTGAGGATTGAAGATTGAGGACTGGGGACTGAGTGTTGAGGGTTGAGTGATGAGAATTGATGTTTGTGGATAGAGATTTGAAGATTGCAGGTTGAGTTTTGAGTATTGAAATGTGTGAATTGATGATATTCTATTGAGGATTGAGGATTGACAACTGATTGTTGAGGTCTGATTTCTGAAGATTGAGGATTCAGGATTGAGGATTCAGGATTGAGGTTTGCGGACTGAGGATTGAGGATTGAGGATTGAGGATTGAGGATTGAGGATTGAGGACTGAGGATTGAAGATTGAGGATTGGGGATTGGGGATTGAGGATTGAGGATTGAAGATTGAGGATGAGGGCTGAGGGTTGAGGATTGAGGTTTGAGGACTGTGGGCTGAGCCTTGAGGATTGAGAATTGAGGATTGAGGATTGAGGATTGAGGATTGAGGATTGAGGATTGAGGATTGAGGATTGAGGATTGAGGATTGAGGATTGAGGATTGAAGATTGAGAATTGGGGATTAAAGATTGAGAATTGAGGATTGAGGACTGATGATTGACGAATGAAGATTGAGGATTGGGGACTGAGTGTTGAGGGTTGAGTGATGAGAATTGATGTTTGTGGATAGAGATTTGAAGATTGCAGGTTGAGTTTTGAGTATTGAAATGTGTGAATTGATGATATTCTATTGAGGATTGAGGATTGACAACTGATTGTTGAGGTCTGATTTCTGAAGATTGAGGATTCAGGATTGAGGATTCAGGATTGAGGTTTGAGGACTGAGGATTGAGGATTGAGGATTGAGGATTGAGGATTCAGGACAGAGGATTGAAGATTGAGGAATGAGGAGTGAGGATGATGGCTGATGGTTGAGGATCGAGGTTTGAGGTCTGAAGGCTGAGGATCGAGGATTGAGAATTGAGGATTGACGATTGAGGATTGAGGATTGAGGATTGAAGATTGAGTATTGAGGATTGAAGACTGACGATTGAGGATTGAGGATTGAGGATTGAGGATTGAGGATTGAGGATTGAAGATTGGGGATTGAGGATTGAGGATTGAGGATTGAAGATTGAGGATGAGGGCTGAGGGTTGAGGATTGAGGTTTGAGGACTGAGGGCTGAGCCTTGAGGATTGAGAATTGAGGATTGAGGATTGAGGATTGAGGATTGAGGATTGAGGATTCAGGATTGAGGATTGAGGATTGAGGATTGAGGATTGAAGATTGAGAATTGGGGATTAAAGATTGAGAATTGAGGATTGAGGATTGATGATTGAGGATTGAAGATTGAGGATAGGGGACTGAGTGTTGAGGGTTGAGTGATGAGAATTGATGTTTGTGGATAGAGATTTGAAGATTGCAGGTTGAGTTTTGAGTATTGAAAGGTGTGAATTGATGATATTCTCTTGAGGATTGAGGATTGACAACTGATTGTTGAGGTCTGATTTCTGAAGATTGAGGACTCAGGATTAAGGATTCAGGATTGAGGTTTGAGGACTGAGGATTGAGGATTGACGATTGAGGATTGAGGATTGAGGACTGAGGATTGAAGATTGAGATTCGAGGATTGAATATTGAGGATTGAGGATTGAGGATTGAGGATTGAGGATTGAGGATTGAGGATTGAGGATTGAAGTTTGAGGATTCAGTATTGAGGATTGAAGATTGAGGATTGAGGATTGAGGGTTGAGGATTGACGATGATGTCTGAGGGTTGAGGATTGAGGATTGAGGATTGAGGATTGAGGATGAGGGCTGAGGGTTGAGGATTGAGGTTGGAGGACTGAGGGCTGAGGATTGAGGATTGAGAATTGAGGACTGAGGATTGCGGATTGAGGATTGAGGATTGAGGATTGAGGATTGAGGATTGATGATTGAGGATTGAAGATTGAGCATTGTGGACTG